>NC_092090.1:97288949-97416449 GCF_045679555.1 Salvelinus alpinus
CCACCTCCTCTTACAGCAGGTCAGTACACAGACATACTGTTATATACAGTTATAGATATAGATATTCCAAGTCCTTTGACTCTGCCTACCAGCTCTGGAAGGCCACCTCCTCTTACAGCAGGTCAGTACACAGACATACTGTTATATACAGTTATAGATATAGATATTCCAAGTCCTTTGACTCTCCCTACCAGCTCTGGAAGGCCACCTCCTCTTACAGCAGGTCAGTACACAGACATACTGTTATATACAGTTATAGATATAGATATTCCAAGTCCTTTGACTCTCCCGTACCAGCTCTGGAAGGCCACCTCCTCTTACAGCAGGTCAGTACACAGACATACTGTTATATACAGTTATAGATATAGATATTCCAAGTCCTTTGACTCTCCCTACCAGCTCTGGAAGGCCACCTCCTCTTACAGCAGGTCAGTACACAGACATACTGTTATATACAGTTATAGATATAGATATTCCAAGTCCTTTGACTCTCCCGTACCAGCTCTGGAAGGCCACCTCCTCTTACAGCAGGTCAGTACACAGACATACTGTTATATACAGTTATAGATATAGATATTCCAAGTCCTTTGACTCTCCCTACCAGCTCTGGAAGGCCACCTCCTCTTACAGCAGGTCAGTACACAGACATACTGTTATATACAGTTATAGATATAGATATTCCAAGTCCTTTGACTCTCCCTACCAGCTCTGGAAGGCCACCTCCTCTTACAGCAGGTCAGTACACAGACATACTGTTATATACAGTTATAGATATAGATATTCCAAGTCCTTTGACTCTCCCTACCAGCTCTGGAAGGCCACCTCCTCTTACAGCAGGTCAGTACACAGACATACTGTTATATACAGTTATAGATATAGATATTCCAAGTCCTTTGACTCTCCCTACCAGCTCTGGAAGGCCACCTCCTCTTACAGCAGGTCAGTACACAGACATACTGTTATATACAGTTATAGATATAGATATTCCAAGTCCTTTGACTCTCCCTACCAGCTCTGGAAGGCCACCTCCTCTTACAGCAGGTCAGTACACAGACATACTGTTATATACAGTTATAGATATAGATATTCCAAGTCCTTTGACTCTCCCTACCAGCTCTGGAAGGCCACCTCCTCTTACAGCAGGTCAGTACACAGACATACTGTTATATACAGTTATAGATATAGATATTCCAAGTCCTTTGACTCTCCCTACCAGCTCTGGAAGGCCACCTCCTCTTACAGCAGGTCAGTACACAGACATACTGTTATATACAGTTATAGATATAGATATTCCAAGTCCTTTGACTCTCCCTACCAGCTCTGGAAGGCCACCTCCTCTTACAGCAGGTCAGTACACAGACATACTGTTATATACAGTTATAGATATAGATATTCCAAGTCCTTTGACTCTCCCTACCAGCTCTGGAAGGCCACCTCCTCTTACAGCAGGTCAGTACACAGACATACTGTTATATACAGTTATAGATATAGATATTCCAAGTCCTTTGACTCTCCCTACCAGCTCTGGAAGGCCACCTCCTCTTACAGCAGGTCAGTACACAGACATACTGTTATATACAGTTATAGATATAGATATTCCAAGTCCTTTGACTCTCCCTACCAGCTCTGGAAGGCCACCTCCTCTTACAGCAGGTCAGTACACAGACATACTGTTATATACAGTTATAGATATAGATATTCCAAGTCCTTTGACTCTCCCTACCAGCTCTGGAAGGCCACCTCCTCTTACAGCAGGTCAGTACACAGACATACTGTTATATACAGTTATAGATATAGATATTCCAAGTCCTTTGACTCTCCCTACCAGCTCTGGAAGGCCACCTCCTCTTACAGCAGGTCAGTACACAGACATACTGTTATATACAGTTATAGATATAGATATTCCAAGTCCTTTGACTCTCCCTACCAGCTCTGGAAGGCCACCTCCTCTTACAGCAGGTCAGTACACAGACATACTGTTATATACAGTTATAGATATAGATATTCCAAGTCCTTTGACTCTCCCTACCAGCTCTGGAAGGCCACCTCCTCTTACAGCAGGTCAGTACACAGACATACTGTTATATACAGTTATAGATATAGATATTCCAAGTCCTTTGACTCTCCCTACCAGCTCTGGAAGGCCACCTCCTCTTACAGCAGGTCAGTACACAGACATACTGTTATATACAGTTATAGATATAGATATTCCAAGTCCTTTGACTCTCCCTACCAGCTCTGGAAGGCCACCTCCTCTTACAGCAGGTCAGTACACAGACATACTGTTATATACAGTTATAGATATAGATATTCCAAGTCCTTTGACTCTCCCTACCAGCTCTGGAAGGCCACCTCCTCTTACAGCAGGTCAGTACACAGACATACTGTTATATACAGTTATAGATATAGATATTCCAAGTCCTTTGACTCTCCCTACCAGCTCTGGAAGGCCACCTCCTCTTACAGCAGGTCAGTACACAGACATACTGTTATATACAGTTATAGATATAGATATTCCAAGTCCTTTGACTCTCCCTACCAGCTCTGGAAGGCCACCTCCTCTTACAGCAGGTCAGTACACAGACATACTGTTATATACAGTTATAGATATAGATATTCCAAGTCCTTTGACTCTCCCTACCAGCTCTGGAAGGCCACCTCCTCTTACAGCAGGTCAGTACACAGACATACTGTTATATACAGTTATAGATATAGATATTCCAAGTCCTTTGACTCTCCCTACCAGCTCTGGAAGGCCACCTCCTCTTACAGCAGGTCAGTACACAGACATACTGTTATATACAGTTATAGATATAGATATTCCAAGTCCTTTGACTCTCCCTACCAGCTCTGGAAGGCCACCTCCTCTTACAGCAGGTCAGTACACAGACATACTGTTATATACAGTTATAGATATAGATATTCCAAGTCCTTTGACTCTCCCTACCAGCTCTGGAAGGCCACCTCCTCTTACAGCAGGTCAGTACACAGACATACTGTTATATACAGTTATAGATATAGATATTCCAAGTCCTTTGACTCTCCCTACCAGCTCTGGAAGGCCACCTCCTCTTACAGCAGGTCAGTACACAGACATACTGTTATATACAGTTATAGATATAGATATTCCAAGTCCTTTGACTCTCCCTACCAGCTCTGGAAGGCCACCTCCTCTTACAGCAGGTCAGTACACAGACATACTGTTATATACAGTTATAGATATAGATATTCCAAGTCCTTTGACTCTCCCTACCAGCTCTGGAAGGCCACCTCCTCTTACAGCAGGTCAGTACACAGACATACTGTTATATACAGTTATAGATATAGATATTCCAAGTCCTTTGACTCTCCCTACCAGCTCTGGAAGGCCACCTCCTCTTACAGCAGGTCAGTACACAGACATACTGTTATATACAGTTATAGATATAGATATTCCAAGTCCTTTGACTCTCCCTACCAGCTCTGGAAGGCCACCTCCTCTTACAGCAGGTCAGTACACAGACATACTGTTATATACAGTTATAGATATAGATATTCCAAGTCCTTTGACTCTCCCTACCAGCTCTGGAAGGCCACCTCCTCTTACAGCAGGTCAGTACACAGACATACTGTTATATACAGTTATAGATATAGATATTCCAAGTCCTTTGACTCTCCCTACCAGCTCTGGAAGGCCACCTCCTCTTACAGCAGGTCAGTACACAGACATACTGTTATATACAGTTATAGATATAGATATTCCAAGTCCTTTGACTCTCCCTACCAGCTCTGGAAGGCCACCTCCTCTTACAGCAGGTCAGTACACAGACATACTGTTATATACAGTTATAGATATAGATATTCCAAGTCCTTTGACTCTCCCTACCAGCTCTGGAAGGCCACCTCCTCTTACAGCAGGTCAGTACACAGACATACTGTTATATACAGTTATAGATATAGATATTCCAAGTCCTTTGACTCTCCCTACCAGCTCTGGAAGGCCACCTCCTCTTACAGCAGGTCAGTACACAGACATACTGTTATATACAGTTATAGATATAGATATTCCAAGTCCTTTGACTCTCCCTACCAGCTCTGGAAGGCCACCTCCTCTTACAGCAGGTCAGTACACAGACATACTGTTATATACAGTTATAGATATAGATATTCCAAGTCCTTTGACTCTCCCTACCAGCTCTGGAAGGCCACCTCCTCTTACAGCAGGTCAGTACACAGACATACTGTTATATACAGTTATAGATATAGATATTCCAAGTCCTTTGACTCTCCCTACCAGCTCTGGAAGGCCACCTCCTCTTACAGCAGGTCAGTACACAGACATACTGTTATATACAGTTATAGATATAGATATTCCAAGTCCTTTGACTCTCCCTACCAGCTCTGGAAGGCCACCTCCTCTTACAGCAGGTCAGTACACAGACATACTGTTATATACAGTTATAGATATAGATATTCCAAGTCCTTTGACTCTCCCTACCAGCTCTGGAAGGCCACCTCCTCTTACAGCAGGTCAGTACACAGACATACTGTTATATACAGTTATAGATATAGATATTCCAAGTCCTTTGACTCTCCCTACCAGCTCTGGAAGGCCACCTCCTCTTACAGCAGGTCAGTACACAGACATACTGTTATATACAGTTATAGATATAGATATTCCAAGTCCTTTGACTCTCCCTACCAGCTCTGGAAGGCCACCTCCTCTTACAGCAGGTCAGTACACAGACATACTGTTATATACAGTTATAGATATAGATATTCCAAGTCCTTTGACTCTCCCTACCAGCTCTGGAAGGCCACCTCCTCTTACAGCAGGTCAGTACACAGACATACTGTTATATACAGTTATAGATATAGATATTCCAAGTCCTTTGACTCTCCCTACCAGCTCTGGAAGGCCACCTCCTCTTACAGCAGGTCAGTACACAGACATACTGTTATATACAGTTATAGATATAGATATTCCAAGTCCTTTGACTCTCCCTACCAGCTCTGGAAGGCCACCTCCTCTTACAGCAGGTCAGTACACAGACATACTGTTATATACAGTTATAGATATAGATATTCCAAGTCCTTTGACTCTCCCTACCAGCTCTGGAAGGCCACCTCCTCTTACAGCAGGTCAGTACACAGACATACTGTTATATACAGTTATAGATATAGATATTCCAAGTCCTTTGACTCTCCCTACCAGCTCTGGAAGGCCACCTCCTCTTACAGCAGGTCAGTACACAGACATACTGTTATATACAGTTATAGATATAGATATTCCAAGTCCTTTGACTCTCCCTACCAGCTCTGGAAGGCCACCTCCTCTTACAGCAGGTCAGTACACAGACATACTGTTATATACAGTTATAGATATAGATATTCCAAGTCCTTTGACTCTCCCTACCAGCTCTGGAAGGCCACCTCCTCTTACAGCAGGTCAGTACACAGACATACTGTTATATACAGTTATAGATATAGATATTCCAAGTCCTTTGACTCTCCCTACCAGCTCTGGAAGGCCACCTCCTCTTACAGCAGGTCAGTACACAGACATACTGTTATATACAGTTATAGATATAGATATTCCAAGTCCTTTGACTCTCCCTACCAGCTCTGGAAGGCCACCTCCTCTTACAGCAGGTCAGTACACAGACATACTGTTATATACAGTTATAGATATAGATATTCCAAGTCCTTTGACTCTCCCTACCAGCTCTGGAAGGCCACCTCCTCTTACAGCAGGTCAGTACACAGACATACTGTTATATACAGTTATAGATATAGATATTCCAAGTCCTTTGACTCTCCCTACCAGCTCTGGAAGGCCACCTCCTCTTACAGCAGGTCAGTACACAGACATACTGTTATATACAGTTATAGATATAGATATTCCAAGTCCTTTGACTCTCCCTACCAGCTCTGGAAGGCCACCTCCTCTTACAGCAGGTCAGTACACAGACATACTGTTATATACAGTTATAGATATAGATATTCCAAGTCCTTTGACTCTCCCTACCAGCTCTGGAAGGCCACCTCCTCTTACAGCAGGTCAGTACACAGACATACTGTTATATACAGTTATAGATATAGATATTCCAAGTCCTTTGACTCTCCCTACCAGCTCTGGAAGGCCACCTCCTCTTACAGCAGGTCAGTACACAGACATACTGTTATATACAGTTATAGATATAGATATTCCAAGTCCTTTGACTCTCCCTACCAGCTCTGGAAGGCCACCTCCTCTTACAGCAGGTCAGTACACAGACATACTGTTATATACAGTTATAGATATAGATATTCCAAGTCCTTTGACTCTCCCTACCAGCTCTGGAAGGCCACCTCCTCTTACAGCAGGTCAGTACACAGACATACTGTTATATACAGTTATAGATATAGATATTCCAAGTCCTTTGACTCTCCCTACCAGCTCTGGAAGGCCACCTCCTCTTACAGCAGGTCAGTACACAGACATACTGTTATATACAGTTATAGATATAGATATTCCAAGTCCTTTGACTCTCCCTACCAGCTCTGGAAGGCCACCTCCTCTTACAGCAGGTCAGTACACAGACATACTGTTATATACAGTTATAGATATAGATATTCCAAGTCCTTTGACTCTCCCTACCAGCTCTGGAAGGCCACCTCCTCTTACAGCAGGTCAGTACACAGACATACTGTTATATACAGTTATAGATATAGATATTCCAAGTCCTTTGACTCTCCCTACCAGCTCTGGAAGGCCACCTCCTCTTACAGCAGGTCAGTACACAGACATACTGTTATATACAGTTATAGATATAGATATTCCAAGTCCTTTGACTCTCCCTACCAGCTCTGGAAGGCCACCTCCTCTTACAGCAGGTCAGTACACAGACATACTGTTATATACAGTTATAGATATAGATATTCCAAGTCCTTTGACTCTCCCTACCAGCTCTGGAAGGCCACCTCCTCTTACAGCAGGTCAGTACACAGACATACTGTTATATACAGTTATAGATATAGATATTCCAAGTCCTTTGACTCTCCCTACCAGCTCTGGAAGGCCACCTCCTCTTACAGCAGGTCAGTACACAGACATACTGTTATATACAGTTATAGATATAGATATTCCAAGTCCTTTGACTCTCCCTACCAGCTCTGGAAGGCCACCTCCTCTTACAGCAGGTCAGTACACAGACATACTGTTATATACAGTTATAGATATAGATATTCCAAGTCCTTTGACTCTCCCTACCAGCTCTGGAAGGCCACCTCCTCTTACAGCAGGTCAGTACACAGACATACTGTTATATACAGTTATAGATATAGATATTCCAAGTCCTTTGACTCTCCCTACCAGCTCTGGAAGGCCACCTCCTCTTACAGCAGGTCAGTACACAGACATACTGTTATATACAGTTATAGATATAGATATTCCAAGTCCTTTGACTCTCCCTACCAGCTCTGGAAGGCCACCTCCTCTTACAGCAGGTCAGTACACAGACATACTGTTATATACAGTTATAGATATAGATATTCCAAGTCCTTTGACTCTCCCTACCAGCTCTGGAAGGCCACCTCCTCTTACAGCAGGTCAGTACACAGACATACTGTTATATACAGTTATAGATATAGATATTCCAAGTCCTTTGACTCTCCCTACCAGCTCTGGAAGGCCACCTCCTCTTACAGCAGGTCAGTACACAGACATACTGTTATATACAGTTATAGATATAGATATTCCAAGTCCTTTGACTCTCCCTACCAGCTCTGGAAGGCCACCTCCTCTTACAGCAGGTCAGTACACAGACATACTGTTATATACAGTTATAGATATAGATATTCCAAGTCCTTTGACTCTCCCTACCAGCTCTGGAAGGCCACCTCCTCTTACAGCAGGTCAGTACACAGACATACTGTTATATACAGTTATAGATATAGATATTCCAAGTCCTTTGACTCTCCCTACCAGCTCTGGAAGGCCACCTCCTCTTACAGCAGGTCAGTACACAGACATACTGTTATATACAGTTATAGATATAGATATTCCAAGTCCTTTGACTCTCCCTACCAGCTCTGGAAGGCCACCTCCTCTTACAGCAGGTCAGTACACAGACATACTGTTATATACAGTTATAGATATAGATATTCCAAGTCCTTTGACTCTCCCTACCAGCTCTGGAAGGCCACCTCCTCTTACAGCAGGTCAGTACACAGACATACTGTTATATACAGTTATAGATATAGATATTCCAAGTCCTTTGACTCTCCCTACCAGCTCTGGAAGGCCACCTCCTCTTACAGCAGGTCAGTACACAGACATACTGTTATATACAGTTATAGATATAGATATTCCAAGTCCTTTGACTCTCCCTACCAGCTCTGGAAGGCCACCTCCTCTTACAGCAGGTCAGTACACAGACATACTGTTATATACAGTTATAGATATAGATATTCCAAGTCCTTTGACTCTCCCTACCAGCTCTGGAAGGCCACCTCCTCTTACAGCAGGTCAGTACACAGACATACTGTTATATACAGTTATAGATATAGATATTCCAAGTCCTTTGACTCTCCCTACCAGCTCTGGAAGGCCACCTCCTCTTACAGCAGGTCAGTACACAGACATACTGTTATATACAGTTATAGATATAGATATTCCAAGTCCTTTGACTCTCCCTACCAGCTCTGGAAGGCCACCTCCTCTTACAGCAGGTCAGTACACAGACATACTGTTATATACAGTTATAGATATAGATATTCCAAGTCCTTTGACTCTCCCTACCAGCTCTGGAAGGCCACCTCCTCTTACAGCAGGTCAGTACACAGACATACTGTTATATACAGTTATAGATATAGATATTCCAAGTCCTTTGACTCTCCCTACCAGCTCTGGAAGGCCACCTCCTCTTACAGCAGGTCAGTACACAGACATACTGTTATATACAGTTATAGATATAGATATTCCAAGTCCTTTGACTCTCCCTACCAGCTCTGGAAGGCCACCTCCTCTTACAGCAGGTCAGTACACAGACATACTGTTATATACAGTTATAGATATAGATATTCCAAGTCCTTTGACTCTCCCTACCAGCTCTGGAAGGCCACCTCCTCTTACAGCAGGTCAGTACACAGACATACTGTTATATACAGTTATAGATATAGATATTCCAAGTCCTTTGACTCTCCCTACCAGCTCTGGAAGGCCACCTCCTCTTACAGCAGGTCAGTACACAGACATACTGTTATATACAGTTATAGATATAGATATTCCAAGTCCTTTGACTCTCCCTACCAGCTCTGGAAGGCCACCTCCTCTTACAGCAGGTCAGTACACAGACATACTGTTATATACAGTTATAGATATAGATATTCCAAGTCCTTTGACTCTCCCTACCAGCTCTGGAAGGCCACCTCCTCTTACAGCAGGTCAGTACACAGACATACTGTTATATACAGTTATAGATATAGATATTCCAAGTCCTTTGACTCTCCCTACCAGCTCTGGAAGGCCACCTCCTCTTACAGCAGGTCAGTACACAGACATACTGTTATATACAGTTATAGATATAGATATTCCAAGTCCTTTGACTCTCCCTACCAGCTCTGGAAGGCCACCTCCTCTTACAGCAGGTCAGTACACAGACATACTGTTATATACAGTTATAGATATAGATATTCCAAGTCCTTTGACTCTCCCTACCAGCTCTGGAAGGCCACCTCCTCTTACAGCAGGTCAGTACACAGACATACTGTTATATACAGTTATAGATATAGATATTCCAAGTCCTTTGACTCTCCCTACCAGCTCTGGAAGGCCACCTCCTCTTACAGCAGGTCAGTACACAGACATACTGTTATATACAGTTATAGATATAGATATTCCAAGTCCTTTGACTCTCCCTACCAGCTCTGGAAGGCCACCTCCTCTTACAGCAGGTCAGTACACAGACATACTGTTATATACAGTTATAGATATAGATATTCCAAGTCCTTTGACTCTCCCTACCAGCTCTGGAAGGCCACCTCCTCTTACAGCAGGTCAGTACACAGACATACTGTTATATACAGTTATAGATATAGATATTCCAAGTCCTTTGACTCTCCCTACCAGCTCTGGAAGGCCACCTCCTCTTACAGCAGGTCAGTACACAGACATACTGTTATATACAGTTATAGATATAGATATTCCAAGTCCTTTGACTCTCCCTACCAGCTCTGGAAGGCCACCTCCTCTTACAGCAGGTCAGTACACAGACATACTGTTATATACAGTTATAGATATAGATATTCCAAGTCCTTTGACTCTCCCTACCAGCTCTGGAAGGCCACCTCCTCTTACAGCAGGTCAGTACACAGACATACTGTTATATACAGTTATAGATATAGATATTCCAAGTCCTTTGACTCTCCCTACCAGCTCTGGAAGGCCACCTCCTCTTACAGCAGGTCAGTACACAGACATACTGTTATATACAGTTATAGATATAGATATTCCAAGTCCTTTGACTCTCCCTACCAGCTCTGGAAGGCCACCTCCTCTTACAGCAGGTCAGTACACAGACATACTGTTATATACAGTTATAGATATAGATATTCCAAGTCCTTTGACTCTCCCTACCAGCTCTGGAAGGCCACCTCCTCTTACAGCAGGTCAGTACACAGACATACTGTTATATACAGTTATAGATATAGATATTCCAAGTCCTTTGACTCTCCCTACCAGCTCTGGAAGGCCACCTCCTCTTACAGCAGGTCAGTACACAGACATACTGTTATATACAGTTATAGATATAGATATTCCAAGTCCTTTGACTCTCCCTACCAGCTCTGGAAGGCCACCTCCTCTTACAGCAGGTCAGTACACAGACATACTGTTATATACAGTTATAGATATAGATATTCCAAGTCCTTTGACTCTCCCTACCAGCTCTGGAAGGCCACCTCCTCTTACAGCAGGTCAGTACACAGACATACTGTTATATACAGTTATAGATATAGATATTCCAAGTCCTTTGACTCTCCCTACCAGCTCTGGAAGGCCACCTCCTCTTACAGCAGGTCAGTACACAGACATACTGTTATATACAGTTATAGATATAGATATTCCAAGTCCTTTGACTCTCCCTACCAGCTCTGGAAGGCCACCTCCTCTTACAGCAGGTCAGTACACAGACATACTGTTATATACAGTTATAGATATAGATATTCCAAGTCCTTTGACTCTCCCTACCAGCTCTGGAAGGCCACCTCCTCTTACAGCAGGTCAGTACACAGACATACTGTTATATACAGTTATAGATATAGATATTCCAAGTCCTTTGACTCTCCCTACCAGCTCTGGAAGGCCACCTCCTCTTACAGCAGGTCAGTACACAGACATACTGTTATATACAGTTATAGATATAGATATTCCAAGTCCTTTGACTCTCCCTACCAGCTCTGGAAGGCCACCTCCTCTTACAGCAGGTCAGTACACAGACATACTGTTATATACAGTTATAGATATAGATATTCCAAGTCCTTTGACTCTCCCTACCAGCTCTGGAAGGCCACCTCCTCTTACAGCAGGTCAGTACACAGACATACTGTTATATACAGTTATAGATATAGATATTCCAAGTCCTTTGACTCTCCCTACCAGCTCTGGAAGGCCACCTCCTCTTACAGCAGGTCAGTACACAGACATACTGTTATATACAGTTATAGATATAGATATTCCAAGTCCTTTGACTCTCCCTACCAGCTCTGGAAGGCCACCTCCTCTTACAGCAGGTCAGTACACAGACATACTGTTATATACAGTTATAGATATAGATATTCCAAGTCCTTTGACTCTCCCTACCAGCTCTGGAAGGCCACCTCCTCTTACAGCAGGTCAGTACACAGACATACTGTTATATACAGTTATAGATATAGATATTCCAAGTCCTTTGACTCTCCCTACCAGCTCTGGAAGGCCACCTCCTCTTACAGCAGGTCAGTACACAGACATACTGTTATATACAGTTATAGATATAGATATTCCAAGTCCTTTGACTCTCCCTACCAGCTCTGGAAGGCCACCTCCTCTTACAGCAGGTCAGTACACAGACATACTGTTATATACAGTTATAGATATAGATATTCCAAGTCCTTTGACTCTCCCTACCAGCTCTGGAAGGCCACCTCCTCTTACAGCAGGTCAGTACACAGACATACTGTTATATACAGTTATAGATATAGATATTCCAAGTCCTTTGACTCTCCGTACCAGCTCTGGAAGGCCACCTCCTCTTACAGCAGGTCAGTACACAGACATACTGTTATATACAGTTATAGATATAGATATTCCAAGTCCTTTGACTCTCCCTACCAGCTCTGGAAGGCCACCTCCTCTTACAGCAGGTCAGTACACAGACATACTGTTATATACAGTTATAGATATAGATATTCCAAGTCCTTTGACTCTCCCTACCAGCTCTGGAAGGCCACCTCCTCTTACAGCAGGTCAGTACACAGACATACTGTTATATACAGTTATAGATATAGATATTCCAAGTCCTTTGACTCTCCCTACCAGCTCTGGAAGGCCACCTCCTCTTACAGCAGGTCAGTACACAGACATACTGTTATATACAGTTATAGATATAGATATTCCAAGTCCTTTGACTCTCCCTACCAGCTCTGGAAGGCCACCTCCTCTTACAGCAGGTCAGTACACAGACATACTGTTATATACAGTTATAGATATAGATATTCCAAGTCCTTTGACTCTCCCTACCAGCTCTGGAAGGCCACCTCCTCTTACAGCAGGTCAGTACACAGACATACTGTTATATACAGTTATAGATATAGATATTCCAAGTCCTTTGACTCTCCCTACCAGCTCTGGAAGGCCACCTCCTCTTACAGCAGGTCAGTACACAGACATACTGTTATATACAGTTATAGATATAGATATTCCAAGTCCTTTGACTCTCCCTACCAGCTCTGGAAGGCCACCTCCTCTTACAGCAGGTCAGTACACAGACATACTGTTATATACAGTTATAGATATAGATATTCCAAGTCCTTTGACTCTCCCTACCAGCTCTGGAAGGCCACCTCCTCTTACAGCAGGTCAGTACACAGACATACTGTTATATACAGTTATAGATATAGATATTCCAAGTCCTTTGACTCTCCCTACCAGCTCTGGAAGGCCACCTCCTCTTACAGCAGGTCAGTACACAGACATACTGTTATATACAGTTATAGATATAGATATTCCAAGTCCTTTGACTCTCCCTACCAGCTCTGGAAGGCCACCTCCTCTTACAGCAGGTCAGTACACAGACATACTGTTATATACAGTTATAGATATAGATATTCCAAGTCCTTTGACTCTCCCTACCAGCTCTGGAAGGCCACCTCCTCTTACAGCAGGTCAGTACACAGACATACTGTTATATACAGTTATAGATATAGATATTCCAAGTCCTTTGACTCTCCCTACCAGCTCTGGAAGGCCACCTCCTCTTACAGCAGGTCAGTACACAGACATACTGTTATATACAGTTATAGATATAGATATTCCAAGTCCTTTGACTCTCCCTACCAGCTCTGGAAGGCCACCTCCTCTTACAGCAGGTCAGTACACAGACATACTGTTATATACAGTTATAGATATAGATATTCCAAGTCCTTTGACTCTCCCTACCAGCTCTGGAAGGCCACCTCCTCTTACAGCAGGTCAGTACACAGACATACTGTTATATACAGTTATAGATATAGATATTCCAAGTCCTTTGACTCTCCCTACCAGCTCTGGAAGGCCACCTCCTCTTACAGCAGGTCAGTACACAGACATACTGTTATATACAGTTATAGATATAGATATTCCAAGTCCTTTGACTCTCCCTACCAGCTCTGGAAGGCCACCTCCTCTTACAGCAGGTCAGTACACAGACATACTGTTATATACAGTTATAGATATAGATATTCCAAGTCCTTTGACTCTCCCTACCAGCTCTGGAAGGCCACCTCCTCTTACAGCAGGTCAGTACACAGACATACTGTTATATACAGTTATAGATATAGATATTCCAAGTCCTTTGACTCTCCCTACCAGCTCTGGAAGGCCACCTCCTCTTACAGCAGGTCAGTACACAGACATACTGTTATATACAGTTATAGATATAGATATTCCAAGTCCTTTGACTCTCCCTACCAGCTCTGGAAGGCCACCTCCTCTTACAGCAGGTCAGTACACAGACATACTGTTATATACAGTTATAGATATAGATATTCCAAGTCCTTTGACTCTCCCTACCAGCTCTGGAAGGCCACCTCCTCTTACAGCAGGTCAGTACACAGACATACTGTTATATACAGTTATAGATATAGATATTCCAAGTCCTTTGACTCTCCCTACCAGCTCTGGAAGGCCACCTCCTCTTACAGCAGGTCAGTACACAGACATACTGTTATATACAGTTATAGATATAGATATTCCAAGTCCTTTGACTCTCCCTACCAGCTCTGGAAGGCCACCTCCTCTTACAGCAGGTCAGTACACAGACATACTGTTATATACAGTTATAGATATAGATATTCCAAGTCCTTTGACTCTCCCTACCAGCTCTGGAAGGCCACCTCCTCTTACAGCAGGTCAGTACACAGACATACTGTTATATACAGTTATAGATATAGATATTCCAAGTCCTTTGACTCTCCCTACCAGCTCTGGAAGGCCACCTCCTCTTACAGCAGGTCAGTACACAGACATACTGTTATATACAGTTATAGATATAGATATTCCAAGTCCTTTGACTCTCCCTACCAGCTCTGGAAGGCCACCTCCTCTTACAGCAGGTCAGTACACAGACATACTGTTATATACAGTTATAGATATAGATATTCCAAGTCCTTTGACTCTCCCTACCAGCTCTGGAAGGCCACCTCCTCTTACAGCAGGTCAGTACACAGACATACTGTTATATACAGTTATAGATATAGATATTCCAAGTCCTTTGACTCTCCCTACCAGCTCTGGAAGGCCACCTCCTCTTACAGCAGGTCAGTACACAGACATACTGTTATATACAGTTATAGATATAGATATTCCAAGTCCTTTGACTCTCCCTACCAGCTCTGGAAGGCCACCTCCTCTTACAGCAGGTCAGTACACAGACATACTGTTATATACAGTTATAGATATAGATATTCCAAGTCCTTTGACTCTCCCTACCAGCTCTGGAAGGCCACCTCCTCTTACAGCAGGTCAGTACACAGACATACTGTTATATACAGTTATAGATATAGATATTCCAAGTCCTTTGACTCTCCCTACCAGCTCTGGAAGGCCACCTCCTCTTACAGCAGGTCAGTACACAGACATACTGTTATATACAGTTATAGATATAGATATTCCAAGTCCTTTGACTCTCCCTACCAGCTCTGGAAGGCCACCTCCTCTTACAGCAGGTCAGTACACAGACATACTGTTATATACAGTTATAGATATAGATATTCCAAGTCCTTTGACTCTCCCTACCAGCTCTGGAAGGCCACCTCCTCTTACAGCAGGTCAGTACACAGACATACTGTTATATACAGTTATAGATATAGATATTCCAAGTCCTTTGACTCTCCCTACCAGCTCTGGAAGGCCACCTCCTCTTACAGCAGGTCAGTACACAGACATACTGTTATATACAGTTATAGATATAGATATTCCAAGTCCTTTGACTCTCCCTACCAGCTCTGGAAGGCCACCTCCTCTTACAGCAGGTCAGTACACAGACATACTGTTATATACAGTTATAGATATAGATATTCCAAGTCCTTTGACTCTCCCTACCAGCTCTGGAAGGCCACCTCCTCTTACAGCAGGTCAGTACACAGACATACTGTTATATACAGTTATAGATATAGATATTCCAAGTCCTTTGACTCTCCCTACCAGCTCTGGAAGGCCACCTCCTCTTACAGCAGGTCAGTACACAGACATACTGTTATATACAGTTATAGATATAGATATTCCAAGTCCTTTGACTCTCCCTACCAGCTCTGGAAGGCCACCTCCTCTTACAGCAGGTCAGTACACAGACATACTGTTATATACAGTTATAGATATAGATATTCCAAGTCCTTTGACTCTCCCTACCAGCTCTGGAAGGCCACCTCCTCTTACAGCAGGTCAGTACACAGACATACTGTTATATACAGTTATAGATATAGATATTCCAAGTCCTTTGACTCTCCCTACCAGCTCTGGAAGGCCACCTCCTCTTACAGCAGGTCAGTACACAGACATACTGTTATATACAGTTATAGATATAGATATTCCAAGTCCTTTGACTCTCCCTACCAGCTCTGGAAGGCCACCTCCTCTTACAGCAGGTCAGTACACAGACATACTGTTATATACAGTTATAGATATAGATATTCCAAGTCCTTTGACTCTCCCTACCAGCTCTGGAAGGCCACCTCCTCTTACAGCAGGTCAGTACACAGACATACTGTTATATACAGTTATAGATATAGATATTCCAAGTCCTTTGACTCTCCCTACCAGCTCTGGAAGGCCACCTCCTCTTACAGCAGGTCAGTACACAGACATACTGTTATATACAGTTATAGATATAGATATTCCAAGTCCTTTGACTCTCCCTACCAGCTCTGGAAGGCCACCTCCTCTTACAGCAGGTCAGTACACAGACATACTGTTATATACAGTTATAGATATAGATATTCCAAGTCCTTTGACTCTCCCTACCAGCTCTGGAAGGCCACCTCCTCTTACAGCAGGTCAGTACACAGACATACTGTTATATACAGTTATAGATATAGATATTCCAAGTCCTTTGACTCTCCCTACCAGCTCTGGAAGGCCACCTCCTCTTACAGCAGGTCAGTACACAGACATACTGTTATATACAGTTATAGATATAGATATTCCAAGTCCTTTGACTCTCCCTACCAGCTCTGGAAGGCCACCTCCTCTTACAGCAGGTCAGTACACAGACATACTGTTATATATAGTTATAGATATAGATAAATAGATATTCCAAGTCCTTTGACTCTCCCTACCAGCTCTGGAGGGCCATATGCTCTTACGGCTGGTCAGTAAGGGTTACTTGGTGGACAGACCTTTGTTCCAGCCCAACGCTAACATGACTGCTTTCTCTAAGTTCTGGAGAATTATTGTCAGTGGGTGTGAACAACTGGAGTTCAAACTCAGATCTCCTGGTCATCACAAAAATGTGTTAGCCTGCTAAGTTAAGCTAAAGCCTAGGCATCAGCCTGGGGACCCAATGCAAGTCATGTCTCAGGCAAGGTTTTATGAATTATCTCAGTTACAAGGGCTTACCAAATGTTTTGCCCTCTTGTGTTCCAGGAAGGACTACTCCGGTGAGTACACAGTGTTTCTGATTCCATGTACCGTGCAGCCCACCCAGCCCTGGACCGACCCTGGAGACAAGCCTCTGTCCTGCACAGCCCACGCCCCAGAGAAGTATGTCACCTCAAAAATTATTATGGGAGGGGTTGAGGTTAGCTGAAGCATGGGACTAAAAACAAAGAAAATATAACTAATGTAAAATATACTGTGCCCGTAAAATGTACACTACCGTTCAAAAGTTTGGGGACTTAGAAATGTCCTGGTTTTTGAAAGGAAAGCTAAACAAAATGTCCATTAAAATCACATCAAAATGATCAGAAATACAGTGTAGACATTGTTAATGTTATAAATGACTATTGTAGCTGGAAACGGCTGAGTTTTAATGGAAGATCTACATAGGCGAATAGAGGCCCATCATCAGCAACCATCACTCCTGTGTTCCAATGGCATGTTGTGTTAGCTAATCCAAGTTTATCATTTTAAAAGGCTAATCGATCATTTGAAAAGCATTTTGCAATTTTGTTAGCACAGCTGAAAACTGTTGTTCTGATGCCATTGGAACTCAGGAGTGTATCAGGTTTCAAGGTAAGACCCAGATGCAGACCGTGTTTAAGTAACAATGTTTATTACAGCAACAGGGGCAAAGGTACAGGACGGTAGGCAGGCTCAGGGTCAGGTCAAGCAGAGGTCGGTAATCCAGCGGTGGGGCAAAGGTACAGGACGACAGACAGGCTCAGGGTCAGGGGCAGGCAGAGTGGTCAGGCGGGCGGGTTCAGGGTCAGGACAGGCAAGGGTCAAAATCCAGGAGGACGAGAAAAAGAGAGGCTGGGGAAAAAGCAGGAGCTGAGACACAAAAACGCTGGTTGGCTTGACAAACAAGACGAACTGGCAACAGACAAACAGAGAACACAGGTATAAATACACTGGGGATAATGGGGAAGATGGGCGAAACCTGGATGGAGGTGGAGACAAGCACAAAGACAGGTGAAACAGATCAGGGCGTGACAGAGTGATAGTTGCTGATAATGGACCTCTGTACGCTTATGTAGGTATTCCATAAAACATCTGCAGTTCCCAGCTACGCTGTATTTCTGATCAATTTGATGTTATTTTAATGGACAAAAAAATTGCTTTTCTTTCAAAAACAAGGACATTTCTAAGTGAAACCAAACTTTTGAACGGTGGTGTACATTGCTGTGTTCCTCAAGGATCCATCCTTGGACGTTTGTTATTTACTTATTATTGACCTTGCTTGATCTCTGTCTGTAATAAGTTGAAACTATAGTGTATAAACCAGAGTTCTATGAATGGTTATGCTGCTCTACATATAGCAACCTGATTGGCTTTCCCCCCCCCCCCCCAAGGTTCCAGTTACCTATAGTCTTCCAGCAGACCAACCTGCCCTCCCTCCCTCCCTCCTCAGGTTCCAGTTACCTATAGTCTTCCAGCAGACCAACCTGCCCTCCCTCCCCCCCCCCCCCCCAAGGTTCCACTTACCTATAGTCTTCCAGCAGACCAACCTGCCCTCCCTCCCTTCCCCTCAGGTTCCAGTTACCTATAGTCTTCCAGCAGACCAACCTGTCCTCCCTCCCTTCCCCTCAGGTTCCAGTTACCTATAGTCTTCCAGCAGACCAACCTGCCCTCCCTCCCTCCCTCCTCAGGTTCCAGTTACCTATAGTCTTCCAGCAGACCAACCTGCCCTCCCTCCCTTCCCCTCAGGTTCCAGTTACCTATAGTCTTCCAGCAGACCAACCTGCCCTCCCTCCCTTCCCCTCAGGTTCCAGTTTCCTATAGTCTTCCAGCAGACCAACCTGTCCTCCCTCCCTTCCCCTCAGGTTCCAGTTACCTATAGTCTTCCAGCAGACCAACCTGCCCTCCCTCCCTTCCCCTCAGGTTCCAGTTACCTATAGTCTTCCAGCAGACCAACCTGCCCTCCCTCCCTTCCCCTCAGGTTCCAGTTACCTATAGTCTTCCAGCAGACCAACCTGCCCTCCCTCCTCAGGTTCCAGTTACCTATAGTCTTCCAGCAGACCAACCTGCCCTCCCTCCCTTCCCCTCAGGTTCCATTTTTTTTTAACATTTTAGTCATTTAGCAGACGCTCTTATCCAGAGCGACTTACAGTAGAGTGCATACATTTTTTATTACATTTTACATACTGAGACAAGGATATCCCTACCGGCCAAACCCTCCCTAACCCGGACGACGCTATGCCAATTGTGCGTCGCCCCACGGACGGTTCCAGTTACCTATAGTCTTCCAGCAGACCAACCTGCCCTCCCTCCCTCCCTCCTCAGGTTCCAGTTACCTATAGTCTTCCAGCAGACCAACCTGCCCTCCCTCCCTCCCTCCTCAGGTTCCAGTTACCTATAGTCTTCCAGCAGACCAACCTGCCCTCCCTCCCTTCCCCTCAGGTTCCAGTTGCCTATAGTCTTCCAGCAGACCAACCTGTCCTCCCTCCCTTCCCCTCAGGTTCCAGTTACCTATAGTCTTCCAGCAGACCAACCTGCCCTCCCTCCCTCCCTCCTCAGGTTCCAGTTACCTATAGTCTTCCAGCAGACCAACCTGCCCTCCCTCTCTTCCCCTCAGGTTCCAGTTACCTATAGTCTTCCAGCAGACCAACCTGCCCTCCCTCCCTCCCTCCTCAGGTTCCAGTTACCTATAGTCTTCCAGCAGACCAACCGGCCCTCCCTCCCTTCCCCTCAGGTTCCAGTTACCTATAGTCTTCCAGCAGACCAACCTGCCCTCCCTCTCTTCCCCTCAGGTTCCAGTTACCTATAGTCTTCCAGCAGACCAACCGGCCCTCCCTCCCTTCCCCTCAGGTTCCAGTTACCTATAGTCTTCCAGCAGAACAACCTGCCCTCCCTTCCCCTCAGGTTCCAGTTACCTATAGTCTTCCAGCAGAACAACCTGCCCTCCCTTCCTCCTCAGGTTCCAGTTACCTATAGTCTTCCAGCAGACCAACCTGCCCTCCCTCCCTCCTCAGGTTCCAGTTACCTATAGTCTTCCAGCAGACCAACCTGCCCTCCCTCCCTTCCCCTCAGGTTCCAGTTACCTATAGTCTTCCAGCAGACCAACCTGCCCTCCCTCCCTTCCCCTCAGGTTCCAGTTACCTATAGTCTTCCAGCAGACCAACCTGCCCTCCCTCCCTCCTCAGGTTCCAGTTACCTATAGTCTTCCAGCAGACCAACCTGCCCTCCCTCCCTCCCTCCTCAGGTTCCAGTTACCTATAGTCTTCCAGCAGACCAACCTGCCCTCCCTCCTCAGGTTCCAGTTACCTATAGTCTTCCAGCAGACCAACCGGCCCTCCCTCCCTTCCCCTCAGGTTCCAGTTACCTATAGTCTTCCAGCAAACCAACCTGCCCTCCCTTCCCCTCAGGTTCCAGTTACCTATAGTCTTCCAGCAGACCAACCGGCCCTCCCTCCCTTCCCCTCAGGTTCCAGTTACCTATAGTCTTCCAGCAAACCAACCTGCCCTCCCTTCCCCTCAGGTTCCAGTTACCTATAGTCTTCCAGCAGACCAACCTGCCCTCCCTCTCTTCCCCTCAGGTTCCAGTTACCTATAGTCTTCCAGCAAACCAACCTGCCCTCCCTTCTCCTCAGGTTCCAGTTACCTATAGTCTTCCAGCAGACCAACCTGCCCTCCCTCCTCAGGTTCCAGTTACCTATAGTCTTCCAGCAGACCAACCTGCCCTCCCTCTCTTCCCCTCAGGTTTCAGTTACCTATAGTCTTCCAGCAGACCAACCTGCCCTCCCTCCCTTCCCCTCAGGTTCCAGTTACCAATAGTCTTCCAGCAGACCTACCTGCCCTCCCTCTCTTCCCCTCAGGTTCCAGTTACCTATAGTCTTCCAGCAGACCAACCTGCCCTCCCTCCTTCCTCAGGTTCCAGTTACCTATAGTCTTCCAGCAGACCAACCTGCCCTCCCTCCCTTCCCCTCAGGTTCCAGTTACCTATAGTCTTCCAGCAGACCAACCTGCCCTCCCTCCCTCCCTCCTCAGGTTCCAGTTACCTATAGTCTTCCAGCAAACCAACCTGCCCTCCCTTCCCCTCAGGTTCCAGTTACCTATAGTCTTCCAGCAGACCAACCGGCCCTCCCTCCCTTCCCCTCAGGTTCCAGTTACCTATAGTCTTCCAGCAAACCAACCTGCCCTCCCTTCCCCTCAGGTTCCAGTTACCTATAGTCTTCCAGCAGACCAACCTGCCCTCCCTCTCTTCCCCTCAGGTTCCAGTTACCTATAGTCTTCCAGCAAACCAACCTGCCCTCCCTTCTCCTCAGGTTCCAGTTACCTATAGTCTTCCAGCAGACCAACCTGCCCTCCCTCCTCAGGTTCCAGTTACCTATAGTCTTCCAGCAGACCAACCTGCCCTCCCTCTCTTCCCCTCAGGTTTCAGTTACCTATAGTCTTCCAGCAGACCAACCTGCCCTCCCTCCCTTCCCCTCAGGTTCCAGTTACCAATAGTCTTCCAGCAGACCTACCTGCCCTCCCTCTCTTCCCCTCAGGTTCCAGTTACCTATAGTCTTCCAGCAGACCAACCTGCCCTCCCTCCTTCCTCAGGTTCCAGTTACCTATAGTCTTCCAGCAGACCAACCTGCCCTCCCTCCCTTCCCCTCAGGTTCCAGTTACCTATAGTCTTCCAGCAGACCAACCTGCCCTCCCTCCTCAGGTTCCAGTTACCTATAGTCTTCCAGCAGACCAACCTGCCCTCCCTCCTTCCCCTCAGGTTCCAGTTACCTATAGTCTTCCAGCAGACCAACCTGCCCTCCCTCCCTTCCCCTCAGGTTCCAGTTACCTATAGTCTTCCAGCAGACCAACCGGCCCTCCCTCCCTTCCCCTCAGGTTCCAGTTACCTATAGTCTTCCAGCAGACCAACCTGCCCTCCCTCCCTTCCCCTCAGGTTCCAGTTACCTATAGTCTTCCAGCAGACCAACCTGCCCTCCCTCCCTTCCCCTCAGGTTCCAGTTACCTATAGTCTTCCAGCAGACCAACCTGCCCTCCCTCCCTCCCTCCTCAGGTTCCAGTTACCTATAGTCTTCCAGCAGACCAACCTGCCCTCCCTCCCTTCCCCTCAGGTTCCAGTTACCTATAGTCTTCCAGCAGACCAACCTGCCCTCCCTCCTCAGGTTCCAGTTACCTATAGTCTTCCAGCAGACCAACCTGCCCTCCCTCCTTCCCCTCAGGTTCCAGTTACCTATAGTCTTCCAGCAGACCAACCTGCCCTCCCTCCCTTCCCCTCAGGTTCCAGTTACCTATAGTCTTCCAGCAGACCAACCTGCCCTCCCTCCCTCCCTCCTCAGGTTCCAGTTACCTATAGTCTTCCAGCAGACCAACCTGCCCTCCCTCTCTTCCCCTCAGGTTCCAGTTACCTATAGTCTTCCAGCAGACCAACCTGCCCTCCCTCCCTCCCTCCTCAGGTTCCAGTTACCTATAGTCTTCCAGCAGACCAACCGGCCCTCCCTCCCTTCCCCTCAGGTTCCAGTTACCTATAGTCTTCCAGCAGACCAACCTGCCCTCCCTCCCTTCCCCTCAGGTTCCAGTTACCTATAGTCTTCCAGCAGACCAACCTGCCCTCCCTCTCTTCCCCTCAGGTTCCAGTTACCTATAGTCTTCCAGCAGACCAACCTGCCCTCCCTCTCTTCCCCTCAGGTTCCAGTTTCCTATAGTCTTCCAGCAGACCAACCTGCCCTCCCTCTCTTCCCCTCGGGTTCCAGTTACCTATAGTCTTCCAGCAGACCAACCGGCCCTCCCTCCCTTCCCCTCAGGTTCCAGTTACCTATAGTCTTCCAGCAGAACAACCTGCCCTCCCTTCCCCTCAGGTTCCAGTTACCTATAGTCTTCCAGCAGAACAACCTGCCCTCCCTTCCTCCTCAGGTTCCAGTTACCTATAGTCTTCCAGCAGACCAACCTGCCCTCCCTCCCTTCCCCTCAGGTTCCAGTTACCTATAGTCTTCCAGCAGACCAACCTGCCCTCCCTCCCTCCTCAGGTTCCAGTTACCTATAGTCTTCCAGCAGACCAACCTGCCCTCCCTCCCTCCCTCCTCAGGTTCCAGTTACCTATAGTCTTCCAGCAGACCAACCTGCCCTCCCTCCTCAGGTTCCAGTTACCTATAGTCTTCCGGCAGACCAACCGGCCCTCCCTCCCTTCCCCTCAGGTTCCAGTTACCTATAGTCTTCCAGCAAACCAACCTGCCCTCCCTTCCCCTCAGGTTCCAGTTACCTATAGTCTTCCAGCAGACCAACCGGCCCTCCCTCCCTTCCCCTCAGGTTCCAGTTACCTATAGTCTTCCAGCAAACCAACCTGCCCTCCCTTCCCCTCAGGTTCCAGTTACCTATAGTCTTCCAGCAGACCAACCTGCCCTCCCTCTCTTCCCCTCAGGTTCCAGTTACCTATAGTCTTCCAGCAAACCAACCTGCCCTCCCTTCCCCTCAGGTTCCAGTTACCTATAGTCTTCCAGCAGACCAACCTGCCCTCCCTCCTCAGGTTCCAGTTACCTATAGTCTTCCAGCAGACCAACCTGCCCTCCCTCTCTTCCCCTCAGGTTCCAGTTACCTATAGTCTTCCAGCAGACCAACCTGCCCTCCCTCCCTTCCCCTCAGGTTCCAGTTACCAATAGTCTTCCAGCAGACCTACCTGCCCTCCCTCTCTTCCCCTCAGGTTCCAGTTACCTATAGTCTTCCAGCAGACCAACCTGCCCTCCCTCCCTCCTCAGGTTCCAGTTACCTATAGTCTTCCAGCAAACCAACCTGCCCTCCCTCCCTCCTCAGGTTCCAGTTACCTATAGCCTTCCAGCAGACCAACCGGCCCTCCCTCCCTTCCCCTCATGTTCCAGTTACCTATAGTCTTCCAGCAGACCAACCTGCCCTCCCTCTCTTCCCCTCAGGTTCCAGTTACCTATAGCCTTCCAGCAGACCAACCGGCCCTCCCTCCCTTCCCCTCATGTTCCAGTTACCTATAGTCTTCCAGCAGACCAACCTGCCCTCCCTCTCTTCCCCTCAGGTTCCAGTTACCTATAGTCTTCCAGCAGACCAACCGGCCCTCCCTCCCTTCCCCTCAGGTTCCAGTTACCTATAGTCTTCCAGCAGACCAACCTGCCCTCCCTCCCTCCCTCCTCAGGTTCCAGTTACCTATAGTCTTCCAGCAGACCAACCTGCCCTCCCTCCCTCCCTCCTCAGGTTCCAGTTACCTATAGTCTTCCAGCAGACCAACCTGCCCTCCCTCCCTTCCCCTCAGGTTCCAGTTACCTATAGTCTTCCAGCAGACCAACCTGCCCTCCCTCCTCAGGTTCCAGTTACCTATAGTCTTCCAGCAGACCAACCTGCCCTCCCTCCTTCCCCTCAGGTTCCAGTTACCTATAGTCTTCCAGCAGACCTACCTGCCCTCCCTCTCTTCCCCTCAGGTTCCAGTTACCTATAGTCTTCCAGCAGACCAACCTGCCCTCCCTCCCTCCTCAGGTTCCAGTTACCTATAGTCTTCCAGCAAACCAACCTGCCCTCCCTCCCTCCTCAGGTTCCAGTTACCTATAGCCTTCCAGCAGACCAACCGGCCCTCCCTCCCTTCCCCTCATGTTCCAGTTACCTATAGTCTTCCAGCAGACCAACCTGCCCTCCCTCTCTTCCCCTCAGGTTCCAGTTACCTATAGTCTTCCAGCAGACCAACCGGCCCTCCCTCCCTTCCCCTCAGGTTCCAGTTACCTATAGTCTTCCAGCAGACCAACCTGCCCTCCCTCCCTCCCTCCTCAGGTTCCAGTTACCTATAGTCTTCCAGCAGACCAACCTGCCCTCCCTCCCTCCCTCCTCAGGTTCCAGTTACCTATAGTCTTCCAGCAGACCAACCTGCCCTCCCTCCCTTCCCCTCAGGTTCCAGTTACCTATAGTCTTCCAGCAGACCAACCTGCCCTCCCTCCTCAGGTTCCAGTTACCTATAGTCTTCCAGCAGACCAACCTGCCCTCCCTCCTTCCCCTCAGGTTCCAGTTACCTATAGTCTTCCAGCAGACCAACCTGCCCTCCCTCCCTTCCCCTCAGGTTCCAGTTACCTATAGTCTTCCAGCAGACCAACCGGCCCTCCCTCCCTTCCCCTCAGGTTCCAGTTACCTATAGTCTTCCAGCAGACCAACCTGCCCTCCCTCCCTTCCCCTCAGGTTCCAGTTACCTATAGTCTTCCAGCAGACCAACCTGCCCTCCCTCCCTCCCTCCCTCCTCAGGTTCCAGTTACCTATAGTCTTCCAGCAGACCAACCGGCCCTCCCTCCCTTCCCCTCAGGTTCCAGTTACCTATAGTCTTCCAGCAGACCAACCTGCCCTCCCTCCCTTCCCCTCAGGTTCCAGTTACCTATAGTCTTCCAGCAGACCAACCTGCCCTCCCTCCTCAGGTTCCAGTTACCTATAGTCTTCCAGCAGACCAACCTGCCTCCCTCCTTCCCCTCAGGTTCCAGTTACCTATAGTCTTCCAGCAGACCAACCTGCCCTCCCTCCCTTCCCCTCAGGTTCCAGTTACCTATAGTCTTCCAGCAGACCAACCTGCCCTCCCTCCCTCCCTCCTCAGGTTCCAGTTACCTATAGTCTTCCAGCAGACCAACCTGCCCTCCCTCCTTCCCCTCAGGTTCCAGTTACCTATAGTCTTCCAGCAGACCAACCTGCCCTCCCTCCCTTCCCCTCAGGTTCCAGTTACCTATAGTCTTCCAGCAGACCAACCTGCCCTCCCTCCCTCCCTCCTCAGGTTCCAGTTACCTATAATCTTCCAGCAGACCAACCTGCCCTCCCTCTCTTCCCCTCAGGTTCCAGTTACCTATAGTCTTCCAGCAGACCAACCTGCCCTCCCTCCCTTCCCCTCAGGTTCCAGTTACCTATAGTCTTCCAGCAGACCTACCTGCCCTCCCTCCCTTCCCCTCAGGTTCCAGTTACCTATAGTCTTCCAGCAGACCAACCGTCCCTCCCTCCCTTCCCCTCAGGTTCCAGTTACCTATAGTCTTCCAGCAGACCAACCGGCCCTCCCTCCCTTCCCCTCAGGTTCCAGTTACCTATAGTCTTCCAGCAGACCAACCTGCCCTCCCTCCTCAGGTTCCAGTTACCTATAGTCTTCCAGCAGACCAACCTGCCCTCCCTCTCTTCCCCTCAGGTTCCAGTTACCTATAGTCTTCCAGCAGACCAACCTGCCCTCCCTCCCTTCCCCTCAGGTTCCAGTTACCTATAGTCTTCCAGCAGACCAACCTGCCCTCCCTCCTTCCCCTCAGGTTCCAGTTACCTATAGTCTTCCAGCAGACCAACCTGCCCTCCCTCCCTTCCCCTCAGGTTCCAGTTACCTATAGTCTTCCAGCAGACCAACCGGCCCTCCCTCCCTTCCCCTCAGGTTCCAGTTACCTATAGTCTTCCAGCAGACCAACCTGCACTCCCTCCCTTCCCCTCAGGTTCCAGTTACCTATAGTCTTCCAGCAGACCAACCTGCCCTCCCTCCCTCCCTCCTCAGGTTCCAGTTACCTATAGTCTTCCAGCAGACCAACCTGCCCTCCCTCCCTCCCTCCTCAGGTTCCAAATACCTATAGTCTTCCAGCAGACCAACCTGCCCTCCCTCCCTTCCCCTCAGGTTCCAGTTACCTATAGTCTTCCAGCAGACCAACCTGCCCTCCCTCCTCAGGTTCCAGTTACCTATAGTCTTCCAGCAGACCAACCTGCCCTCCCTCCTTCCCCTCAGGTTCCAGTTACCTATAGTCTTCCAGCAGACCAACCTGCCCTCCCTCCCTTCCCCTCAGGTTCCAGTTACCTATAGTCTTCCAGCAGACCAACCTGCCCTCCCTCCCTCCCTCCTCAGGTTCCAGTTACCTATAGTCTTCCAGCAGACCAACCTGCCCTCCCTCCTTCCCCTCAGGTTCCAGTTACCTATAGTCTTCCAGCAGACCAACCTGCCCTCCCTCCCTTCCCCTCAGGTTCCAGTTACCTATAGTCTCCCAGCAGACCAACCTGCCCTCCCTCCCTCCCTCCTCAGGTTCCAGTTACCTATAGTCTTCCAGCAGACCAACCTGCCCTCCCTCTCTTCCCCTCAGGTTCCAGTTACCTATAGTCTTCCAGCAGACCAACCTGCCCTCCCTCCCTTCCCCTCAGGTTCCAGTTACCTATAGTCTTCCAGCAGACCTACCTGCCCTCCCTCCCTTCCCCTCAGGTTCCAGTTACCTATAGTCTTCCAGCAGACCAACCGTCCCTCCCTCCCTTCCCCTCAGGTTCCAGTTACCTATAGTCTTCCAGCAGACCAACCGGCCCTCCCTCCCTTCCCCTCAGGTTCCAGTTACCTATAGTCTTCCAGCAGACCAACCTGCCCTCCCTCCTCAGGTTCCAGTTACCTATAGTCTTCCAGCAGACCAACCTGCCCTCCCTCCTCAGGTTCCAGTTACCTATAGTCTTCCAGCAGACCAACCTGCCCTCCCTCCTCAGGTTCCAGTTACCTATAGTCTTCCAGCAGACCAACCTGCCCTCCCTCCCTTCCCCTCAGGTTCCAGTTACCTATAGTCTTCCAGCAGACCAACCTGCCCTCCCTCCCTCCCTCCTCAGGTTCCAGTTACCTATAGTCTTCCAGCAGACCAACCTGCCCTCCCTCCTCAGGTTCCAGTTACCTATAGTCTTCCAGCAGACCAACCTGCCCTCCCTCTCTTCCCCTCAGGTTCCAGTTACCTATAGTCTTCCAGCAGACCAACCTGCCCTCCCTCCCTTCCCCTCAGGTTCCAGTTACCTATAGTCTTCCAGCAGACCAACCTGCCCTCCCTCCCTCCCTCCTCAGGTTCCAGTTACCTATAGTCTTCCAGCAGACCAACCTGCCCTCCCTCCCTCCCCCCTCAGGTTCCAGTTACCTATAGTCTTCCAGCAGACCAACCTGCCCTCCCTCCCTTCCCCTCAGGTTCCAGTTACCTATAGTCTTCCAGCAGACCAACCTGCCCTCCCTCCTCAGGTTCCAGTTACCTATAGTCTTCCAGCAGACCAACCTGCCTCCCTCCTTCCCCTCAGGTTCCAGTTACCTATAGTCTTCCAGCAGACCAACCTGCCCTCCCTCCCTTCCCCTCAGGTTCCAGTTACCTATAGTCTTCCAGCAGACCAACCTGCCCTCCCTCCCCCCTCCTCAGGTTCCAGTTACCTATAGTCTTCCAGCAGACCAACCTGCCCTCCCTCCTTCCCCTCAGGTTCCAGTTACCTATAGTCTTCCAGCAGACCAACCTGCCCTCCCTCCCTTCCCCTCAGGTTCCAGTTACCTATAGTCTTCCAGCAGACCAACCTGCCCTCCCTCCCTCCCTCCTCAGGTTCCAGTTACCTATAATCTTCCAGCAGACCAACCTGCCCTCCCTCTCTTCCCCTCAGGTTCCAGTTACCTATAGTCTTCCAGCAGACCAACCTGCCCTCCCTCCCTTCCCCTCAGGTTCCAGTTACCTATAGTCTTCCAGCAGACCTACCTGCCCTCCCTCCCTTCCCCTCAGGTTCCAGTTACCTATAGTCTTCCAGCAGACCAACCGTCCCTCCCTCCCTTCCCCTCAGGTTCCAGTTACCTATAGTCTTCCAGCAGACCAACCGGCCCTCCCTCCCTTCCCCTCAGGTTCCAGTTACCTATAGTCTTCCAGCAGACCAACCTGCCCTCCCTCCTCAGGTTCCAGTTACCTATAGTCTTCCAGCAGACCAACCTGCCCTCCCTTTCTTCCCCTCAGGTTCCAGTTACCTATAGTCTTCCAGCAGACCAACCTGCCCTCCCTCCCTTCCCCTCAGGTTCCAGTTACCTATAGTCTTCCAGCAGACCAACCTGCCCTCCCTCCTTCCCCTCAGGTTCCAGTTACCTATAGTCTTCCAGCAGACCAACCTGCCCTCCCTCCCTTCCCCTCAGGTTCCAGTTACCTATAGTCTTCCAGCAGACCAACCGGCCCTCCCTCCCTTCCCCTCAGGTTCCAGTTACCTATAGTCTTCCAGCAGACCAACCTGCACTCCCTCCCTTCCCCTCAGGTTCCAGTTACCTATAGTCTTCCAGCAGACCAACCTGCCCTCCCTCCCTCCCTCCTCAGGTTCCAGTTACCTATAGTCTTCCAGCAGACCAACCTGCCCTCCCTCCCTCCCTCCTCAGGTTCCAGTTACCTATAGTCTTCCAGCAGACCAACCTGCCCTCCCTCCCTTCCCCTCAGGTTCCAGTTACCTATAGTCTTCCAGCAGACCAACCTGCCCTCCCTCCTCAGGTTCCAGTTACCTATAGTCTTCCAGCAGACCAACCTGCCCTCCCTCCTTCCCCTCAGGTTCCAGTTACCTATAGTCTTCCAGCAGACCAACCTGCCCTCCCTCCCTTCCCCTCAGGTTCCAGTTACCTATAGTCTTCCAGCAGACCAACCTGCCCTCCCTCCCTCCCTCCTCAGGTTCCAGTTACCTATAGTCTTCCAGCAGACCAACCTGCCCTCCCTCCTTCCCCTCAGGTTCCAGTTACCTATAGTCTTCCAGCAGACCAACCTGCCCTCCCTCCCTTCCCCTCAGGTTCCAGTTACCTATAGTCTCCCAGCAGACCAACCTGCCCTCCCTCCCTCCCTCCTCAGGTTCCAGTTACCTATAGTCTTCCAGCAGACCAACCTGCCCTCCCTCTCTTCCCCTCAGGTTCCAGTTACCTATAGTCTTCCAGCAGACCAACCTGCCCTCCCTCCCTTCCCCTCAGGTTCCAGTTACCTATAGTCTTCCAGCAGACCTACCTGCCCTCCCTCCCTTCCCCTCAGGTTCCAGTTACCTATAGTCTTCCAGCAGACCAACCGTCCCTCCCTCCCTTCCCCTCAGGTTCCAGTTACCTATAGTCTTCCAGCAGACCAACCGGCCCTCCCTCCCTTCCCCTCAGGTTCCAGTTACCTATAGTCTTCCAGCAGACCAACCTGCCCTCCCTCCTCAGGTTCCAGTTACCTATAGTCTTCCAGCAGACCAACCTGCCCTCCCTCCTCAGGTTCCAGTTACCTATAGTCTTCCAGCAGACCAACCTGCCCTCCCTCCCTTCCCCTCAGGTTCCAGTTACCTATAGTCTTCCAGCAGACCAACCTGCCCTCCCTCCCTTCCCCTCAGGTTCCAGTTACCTATAGTCTTCCAGCAGACCTACCTGCCCTCCCTCCCTTCCCCTCAGGTTCCAGTTACCTATAGTCTTCCAGCAGACCAACCGTCCCTCCCTCCCTTCCCCTCAGGTTCCAGTTACCTATAGTCTTCCAGCAGACCAACCGGCCCTCCCTCCCTTCCCCTCAGGTTCCAGTTACCTATAGTCTTCCAGCAGACCAACCTGCCCTCCCTCCTCAGGTTCCAGTTACCTATAGTCTTCCAGCAGACCAACCTGCCCTCCCTCCTCAGGTTCCAGTTACCTATAGTCTTCCAGCAGACCAACCTGCCCTCCCTCCCTTCCCCTGAGGTTCCAGTTACCTATAGTCTTCCAGCAGACCAACCTGCCCTCCCTCCCTTCCACTCAGGTTCCAGTTACCTATAGTCTTCCAGCAGACCAACCTGCCCTCCCTTCCCCTCAGGTTCCAGTTACCTATAGTCTTCCAGCAGACCAACCTGCCCTCCCTCCTTCCCCTCAGGTTCCAGTTACCTATAGTCTTCCAGCAGACCAACCTGCCCTCCCTCCTTCCCCTCAGGTTCCAGTTACCTATAGTCTTCCAGCAGACCAACCTGCCCTCCCTCCCTTCCCCTCAGGTTCCAGTTACCTATAGTCTTCCAGCAGACCAACCTGCCCTCCCTCCCTCCTCAGGTTCCAGTTACCTATAGTCTTCCAGCAGACCAACCTGCCCTCCCTCCCTCCCTCCTCAGGTTCCAGTTACCTATAGTCTTCCAGCAGACCAACCTGCCCTCCCTCTCTTCCCCTCAGGTTCCAGTTACCTATAGTCTTCCAGCAGACCAACCGGCCCTCCCTCCCTCCCTCCTCAGGTTCCAGTTACCTATAGTCTTCCAGCAGACCAACCGGCCCTCCCTCCCTCCCTCCTCAGGTTCCAGTTACCTATAGTCTTCCAGCAGACCAACCTGCCCTCCCTCCCTTCCCCTCAGGTTCCAGTTACCTATAGTCTTCCAGCAGACCAACCGGCCCTCCCTCCCTCCCTCCTCAGGTTCCAGTTACCTATAGTCTTCCAGCAGACCAACCTGCCCTCCCTCCCTCCCTCCTCAGGTTCCAGTTACCTATAGTCTTCCAGCAGACCAACCTGTCCTCCCTTCCCCTCAGGTTCCAGTTACCTATAGCCTTCCAGCAGACCTACCTGCCCTCCCTCCCTTCCTCCTCAGGTTCCAGTTACCTATAGTCTTCCAGCAGACCAACCTGCCCTCCCTCCCTCCCCCTCAGGTTCCAGTTACCTATAGCCTTCCAGCAGACCAACCGACCAGTCCCAGTGGTATACTCCCTCAACACTGAGTTTCAGCTGGGCAACAATGAGAAGGTGTTCATGATGGACCCGGCCATCTCTGACATGTCCATGGCTGAGATGGACTACAAGGGAGCCTTCTCTATGGGTACAATAACTGTTTCGCACATCACTGGGAAACCTCAAAGTGGGATCTTAAGTCTGAGAAATGCTACTCATTGAAACATAAAGTGATTTATGTGAATGTCATATGTGGCTTTAAGTTTAGCTTGACCTTTTTCAGATTTAATAGATAATAGATGTTTTATTGTCACATTACACTGGATGGGTGCAGTGTAATGTGTTGTTTTACAGGGTCAGTCATAGTAGTATGATAGGTGTTGTTTTACAGGGTCAGTCATAGTAGTATGATAGGTGTTGTTTTACAGGGTCAGTCATAGTAGTATGATAGGTGTTGTTTTACAGGGTCAGCCATAGTAGTATGATAGGTGTTGTTTTACAGGGTCAGCCATAGTAGTATGATAGGTGTTGTTTTACAGGGTCAGCCATAGTAGTATGATAGGTGTTGTTTTACAGGGTCAGCCATAGTAGTATGATAGGTGTTGTTTTACAGGGTCAGCCATAGTAGTATGATAGGTGTTGTTTTACAGGGTCAGCCATAGTAGTATGATAGGTGTTGTTTTACAGGGTCAGCCATAGTAGTATGATAGGTGTTGTTTTACAGGGTCAGCCATAGTAGTATGATAGGTGTTGTTGTACAGGGTCAGTCATAGTAGTATGATAGGTGTTGTTTTACAGGGTCAGTCATAGTAGTATGATAGGTGTTGTTTTACAGGGTCATTCATAGTAGTATGATGGGTGCAGTGTAATGTGTTGTTTTACAGGGTCAGTCATAGTAGTATGATAGGTGTTGTTTTACAGGGTCAGCCATAGTAGTATGATGGGTGTTGTTGTACAGGGTCAGTCATAGTAGTATGATAGGTGTTGTTTTACAGGGTCAGCCATAGTAGTATGATAGGTGTTGTTTTACAGGGTCAGCCATAGTAGTATGATAGGTGTTGTTTTACAGGGTCAGCCATAGTAGTATGATAGGTGTTGTTTTACAGGGTCAGCCACAGTAGTATGATAGGTGTTGTTTTACAGGGTCAGCCATAGTAGTATGATAGGTGTTGTTTTACAGGGTCAGCCATAGTAGTATGATAGGTGTTGTTTTACAGGGTCAGCCATAGTAGTATGATAGGTGTTGTTTTACAGGGTCAGTCATAGTAGTATGATAGGTGTTGTTTTACAGGGTCAGTCATAGTAGTATGATAGGTGTTGTTTTACAGGGTCAGTCATAGTAGTATGACAGGTGTTGTTTTACAGGGTCAGTCATAGTAGTATGATAGGTGTTGTTTTACAGGGTCAGCCATAGTAGTATGATAGGTGTTGTTTTACAGGGTCAGCCATACTGTAGTGGTACTGCGCCCCTAAAGCAATTTAGGGTTTTTAGTGTCTTGCTCAAGGGCTCATTGACAGCTTTTGCACCTTGTTGGCTCAGCTATTCTAACCTGTGACCTTTCAGTCATAGGCCCTACACTTTAGTTGCTAGGCTACCTGCCTAATATATGTTGCAGTTTGTTTACTGTCCCAACACTTTAACCGCTAGACTACCTGCCTAATATTTCATATATATTGCAGTTCAGTTATTGTCCCAACACTAAAACCCCTAAGCTTCCTGCCTATTATATAATATATATTTCAGTAAATGTATTGTATGTATTGAATACATTTATATATATATATATATATATATATATATATATATATATATATATAAATATATATATATATATATATATAGCCTGTTGTATGTAATGCATTTTTGCCACTCTGTATCATATTATATAATAAACCTTATGTATCACCTAACCTAGCGTCTCTCTGGTGCCCCTACAGGCCAGACGCTGTACGGCAGAGTGCTGTGGAACCCGGAGCAGAACCTGAACTCAGCCTACAAGCTGCAGCTGGAGAAGGTGTACCTGTGTACGGGACGGGATGGATACGTGCCCTTCTTTGACCCCACAGGGACTCTGTACAACGAGGGGCCTCAGTACGGCTGCATCCAGCCCAACAAACACCTCAAACACAGGTTCCTGATCCTGGTATGGGTTGACTCCTGTTATTTCACTTCCATTGTCCAGTACTATTGGTGTACTATTGTTCTATGTTGTCTATTTTGCACTCGCTCAGCGTATATCCGAAGATTGTTATATTATATTTTTGTGGTTAGTGAAATGCACTCTGATAATAATCTGTTCAGTGTGACTGCAATGAAGACAACCCAGAATGCAGCCTGGAGTACCGCTGCTTGACGATTCCATATATCCCATTTAGCAGACGCTTTTATCCAAATTGACTTGTATTACAGAGTGTATACATTGTTGGTACGTGATCTCTCTGGAACTTGAACCCACGGCCGAGGCGTTGCTAGGCAAAGCTTTTGATTCGTCTGTGGTATGTCACCCAATGTGAACGTCACCCACGTGATCCGACAAACTGGTCTTTTCACCTGTCTCAGTGTGTAGTCATAGTTTTAAGAGATACAGTGGGGAGAACAAGTATTTGATACACTGCCGATTTTGCAGGTTTTCCTACTTACAAAGCATGTAGAGGTCTGTAATTTTTATCATAGGTACACTTCAACTGTGAGAGACGGAATCTAAAACAAAAATCCAGAAAATCACATTGTATGATTTTTAAGTAATTAATTAGCATTTTATTGCATGACATAAGTATTTGATACATCAGAAAAGCAGAACTTAATATTTGGTACAGAAACCTTTGTTTGCAATTACAGAGATCATACGTTTCCTGTAGTTCTTGACTAGGTTTGCACACACTGCAGCAGGGATTTTGGCCCACTCCTCCCTACAGATCTTCTCCAGATCCTTCAGGTTTCGGGGCTGTCGCTGGGCAATACGGACGTTCAGCTCCCTCCAAAGATTTTCTATTGGGTTCAGGTCTGGAGACTGGCTAGGCCACTCCAGGACCTTGAGATGCTTCTTACGGAGCCACTCCTTAGTTGCCATGGCTGTGTGCTTCGTGTCGTTGTCATGCTGGAAGACCCAGCCACGACCCATCTTCAATGCTCTTACTGAGGGAAGGAGGTTGTTGGCCAAGATCTCGCTATACATGGCCAAATCCATCCTCCCCTCAATACGGTGCAGTCGTCCTGTCCCCTTTGCAGAAAAGCATCCCCAAAGAATGATGTTTCCACCTCCATGCTTCACGGTTGGGATGGTGTTCTTGGGGTTGTACTCATACTTCTTCTTCCTCCAAACACGGTGAGTGGAGTTAGACCAAAAAGCTCTATTTCTGTCTCATCAGACCACATGACCTTCTCCCATTCCTCCTCTGGATCATCCAGATGGTCATTGGCAAACTTCAGACAGGCCTGGACATGCACTGGCTTAAGCAGGGGGACCTTGCGTGCGCTGCAGGATTTTAATCCATGACGGCGTAGTGTGTTACTAATGGTTTTCTTTGAGACTGTGGTCCCAGCTCTCTTCAGGTCATTGACCAGGTCCTGCCGTGTAGTTCTGGGCTGATCCCTCACCTTCCTCATGATCATTGATGCCCCACGAGGTGAAATCTTGCATGGAGCCCCAGACCGAGGGTGATTGACCGTCATCTTGAACTTCTTCCATTTTCTAATAATTGCGCCAACAGTTGTTTCCTTCTCACCAAGCTGCTTGCCTATTGTCCTGTAGCCCATCCCAGCCTTGTGCAGGTCTACAATTTTATCCCTGATGTCCTTACACAGCTCTCTGGTCTTGGCCATTGTGGAGAGGTTGGAATCTGTTTGATTGAGTGTGTGGACAGGTGTCTTTTATACAGGTAACGAGTTCAAACAGGTGCAGTTAATACAGGTAATGAGTGGAGAACAGGAGGGCTTCTTAAAGAAAAACTAACAGGTCTGTGAGAGCCGGAATTCTTACTGGTTGGTAGGTGATCAAATACTTATGTCATGCAATAAAATGCAAATTAATTATTTAAAAATCATACAATGTGATTTTCTGGATTTTTGTTTTAGATTCCGTCTCTCACAGTTGAAGTGTACCTATGATAAAAATTACAGACCTCTACATGCTTTGTAAGTAGGAAAACCTGCAAAATCGGCAGTGTATCAAATACTTGTTCTCCCCACTGTATATTCAAAGACACTGTGTGAGCTATTCAAATAGGAGGAATCGTATTGTTGTGCTAGTCAGGGCACTGGTATCGTGGTGTTGGATTGTTTACGCTAATGTTTACAATAATGGGAGTAGGCTTCTGTTATGAATGTTGGAAACTACAAGTTTACTGAAACAACTTTTGAGATTTAAACAACAATTGTATATTCCACATCCATAGCCGATGTAACTGCTTTTATCCACCCTGTTAGCATGTATGTTAACATGTATGCTAGTGTTTATACGGTATAGATGTAGATACTGTTAGCATGTATGCTAATGTTTGATATACGGTATAGATGTAGATACTGTTAGCATGTATGTTAACATGTATGCTAGTGTTTATACGGAATAGATGTAAATACTGTTAGCATGTATGTTAACATGTATGCTAGTGTTTCTACAGTGTAGATGTAGATACTGCTAGCATGTATGTTAACATGTATGCTAGTGTTTATACGGTATAGATGTAGATACTGTTAGCATGTATGCTAACATGTATGCTAGTGTTTCTACGGTGTAGATGTACTGTAGATAATGTTAGCATGTATGTTACCATGTATGCTAGTGGTTATACGGTATAGATGTAAATACTGTTAGCATGTATGCTAATGTTTGATATACGGTGCGGAGCGGTAATGACAGTGTTGTTGTAACGTTTCTCCTGCAGGATCGGAAGCAGCCTGAAGTCTGTGACAGGTTCTTCCATGACGTTCCCTTCGAGGCCAACTTTGCGTCGGATATCACCGAACTACAGACCATGACAGCCATGCCTGGTGTTGATGGTTTTACCATGAAGGTTGATGCCTTGTACAAGGTCAGTGAAGACCAAGACTTATCCAATGAACCATCATAATTTATTAAATGATAATGTACCACTTATGAATGCATTATATGAGTTATAAATGTGTAATGTAGATACTCTTCAAAAAGGTCAGATTTGAGGGTAACTTTCATAGTGATAAAACCATTAATTGATCTGATTTGCGCCGGAACTTTGGCGACTACCAAGTATGTTTTAAACCTCCCACTTTTGGGCTGGATTTGTCAATGTGTAGTTCATACATGCATAATTTATTAGCAGAATTACTGTCTTACCTCAATTAGTCACACAAAATCCCTAGTTTGAAAAGGACTGTTTTTCTGGGAGCATTCTCCCTACATTTTCCTCCACTTGGGCCAGCCTCCTAGCAAACTTGAGTTCCAAGCCAATGAGCTTCAGAGCAAGTAAGAGAGAGCAATGAAGTGGTGTACATATGTGACGTACCACGCAAATTTTTGGGGACCACTTTTGTCTCGTCAGCGCTACTTTCAGAACTACTGGCGAAAAAGTATACAAAAGTACCGGATAATCTCTTTAACTCTCTCTTGATTGACAGGTGGAGGCGGGGCATCAGTGGTACCTGCAGGTGATCTATGTGATTGGTCCAGAGTCCATCTCCGGCCCCAGGATCCAGCGTTCTCTGAAACATCAGCTTGCCCACAGCAGCGACATGGGGCGGGCTCGCAGGGACCTGACCAATCAGCTGAGGCAAAGCATCGACTACAGCCGCGCTCGCCGGGACCTGGTGGACCATAGTGGACATCTCACCCTCGACGAGTCTCTGATCTATGATAACGAGGGCGACCAGAAGAAGAACGGAACCAACATGAAGATTCTCCGACTCGAGGTCCCCGCAGCCTCCACATTTAACCCCCAGATGGGAGGGTCTATGGGTGGGGGTGTGGCTGCGCTGACCCTGCTGGTCCTCGTCCTGCTGGGTTCCTTTTTACTCTTCAGGAAGTGCCGACGGTCGGCTGGAAAGAAGCCTTCCAAGATGGCGGAGGAGTACCCTCTGAACACCAAGGTAGAGGTCTATCTAGAGAAGACCCTGGAGAAGAACTTCAGCTCCAAACATTGTACAGTCAGGAACATCAACCTCAACATCAACCGGAATCACGACAACGTCAACTCTAAGGTCAACGGAGGGGCAAAGGTCAACGGAGCGGCGAAGGTCAAGCAGGTCAACCTGGAGGTCAAGCTCCACAACAACCTCGACAACGACGGCACTGAGGTCTGAGGATCTCCCGCCTCCCTCCGGTGTTTCCCCTAGCTAGAGTATTTTTCTAGACAAGGCGACAAAGGCCCCCAAAAGTAAGACCCTGGTCCTCCTCCTCAACGTGTCAGTTTATACCAGTAGAAGTAGCAGTTCTACACTCCAACTACTCATAGGGGAAACATTGTGAAAAATATCCTGAAATTAAGGAGTATTTAATGACAAATCTAAAATAAATCTTGTTTAGAGTACTGGAATAATATATTGTTCGCTAATGTATTTTTCTACGACCGTGATGCGAGATAAAAAACAAACAAAAAAAAACGTGTTTTTGACGGCCAGCTATGCAGCATTTACTCAAATCATTTCGCACCTGGGCTACCACCTCAGGAATAGAGAAATGAGTGAACTATCGCATAAAACAGGATTCCGTTTTTCCTCATTTTTAAAAAAATGAATCGTCATCGTTGAACGACGACCAGAGACTTTGGAATCAGTCATCAGGTGAAATCTGCTGCCTTTGTTTTCGCTTTATAACAACAACAACAACGCCAAAATGATCAATGTACGCTAGGCAGCTCAGGGACTTTTTCTGCAGCTTGTCTTGAATAGTTTAAATAGTTCAGATATATCTCTGCCTCATCATTTCATTGTCACAATATGACTGCTATGAAAGTATTAAACACACTAATGTCCCCATGTTCTAACTCCACTTTCATTCATCATGCAGTCGATTCATAGAACATTTGTTAGGATTCAGGCCTATAGTGTTTTATGATCTATTGTCCACAACTGAAATAGTAGTGTGTTAATTATATACACTGAGTGTATAAAACATTAGGGAACACCCACTTTTGCCCTCAGAACAGCCTCAAATTGTTTTGGGAATGGACTCTACAAGGTGTCGAAAGTGTTCCACAGGGATGCTGGACCATGTTGACTGCAACATGGCTGGATGTCCTTTGGGTGGTGGACCATTCTTGATACGTACAGGAAACTATTGAGCGTCTAAATTCCAGCAGCGTTGCAGTTCTTGACACAAACCGGTGCGGCCTGGCACCTACTACCATACCCCCGTTCAATGGCACTTAAATATTTTGTCTTGCCCGTTCACCCTCTGAATGGCACACATACACAATCCATGTCTCAAATGTCTCAAGGCGTAAAAATCCTTCTTTAACCCGTTTCCTCCCCTTTCATCTACACTGATTGAAGTGGATTTAACAGGTGACATCAGTAAGGGATCATAGCTTTCACCTGGATTCACCTGGTCAGTCTATGTCATGGACAGAGCAGGTGTTCCTAATGTTTTGTATACAGAGTTTATATTCAAGTGCAATTACTACTACATGAACTCTCTCTCTCTCTCTCTCTCTCTCTCTCTCTCTCTCTCTCTCTCTCTCTCTCTCTCTCTCTCTCTCTCTCTCTCTCTCTGTCTCTGTCTCTGTCTCTCTCTCTCTCTCTTTCTCTCTATCTCTCTCTCTCTCTATCTCTCTCTCTCTCTCTCTCTCTCTTTTCAAACCCAGTTCTCTGCCCGTGGAGCTAAGATTCAGCCTACTAATAGTCTAGCGTGTTTTCATCTTTTAAGACAATAGCTCAACAGCTTTTTTTTATTTGTAATTTTCTTTATTTTCTTTCACTTTTATTTAGCTTTCCATTAGTGCCATTACATGTAGTACTGTCTCATGCAAGTAGTCCAAAGGGTAAAATTCCATCGGTGAATGATTATTAATATCCATCCGATTAAGATCACTTTGAATACTACTACCGTAGATTATATAGCCTAGATAGGTTGATATCCATGGGAATAGAATCGCCAACCATGGTGGCATCATTGACTTGAATGGGGAGGTCTGTTCTACTCGTTCTAGTTCTGTGTTGAAGTTCCCACTCCCCGTGAATGCTACTCTAGCCTTAGAACTACTTCTACAGTGTAACAGAATGGATTTCTTGTTTCATTTTTTAACATGTTACTGATAACTTGTAGTATTTTATACAACACGTGTGTCTATGTTTTTTATGCCTTGCCTTCATTCTGCCAAAAGACACAGAATTGCCTCAGTAATATTCTTTTAAATGTACATACACGTTCAATCTCACAGCAACACTATGGTAGCATTCCAAATAGCACCTTATTCCCTATATAGTGCATAACTTCTGTCCAGAGCCCTATATAGTGCATAACTTCTGTCCAGAGCCCTATATAGTGCATAACTTCTGTCCAGAGCCCTATATAGTGCATAACTTCTGTCCAGAGCCCTATATAGTGCATAACTTCTGTCCAGAGCCCTATATAGTGCACAACTTCTGTCCAGAGCCCTATATAGTGCATAACTTCTGTCCAGAGCCCTATATAGTGCATAACCTCTGTCCAGAGCCCTATATAGTGCACTACTTCTGCCCAAAGCCCTATATAGTGCATAACTTCTGTCCAGAGCCCTATATAGTGCATAACTTCTGTCCAGAGCCCTATATAGTGCATAACTTCTGTCCAGAGCCCTATATAGTGCATAACTTCTGTCCAGAGCCCTATATAGTGCATAACTTCTGTCCAGAGCCCTATATAGTGCATAACTTCTGTCCAGAGCCCTATATAGTGCATAACTTCTGTCCAGAGCCCTATATAGTGCATAACTTCTGCCCAGAGCCCTATATAGTGAATAGGATGCTATTAGGGATGTAGTCACTGATGATGATTATACTGCAGTATGTATTATTACCATATTATTACCATAGTATTACCATATTATTACCATATTATTACCCTACTATTAGCCCATATGTATTACTGTATGCATGACCAACCTACTAAATTTGCCATCGTCTGTAAGAATGACAGCTACCTTGTTTTAATTTAACACACATGACATTTGCGGTGTGGGGGTGTTGAAGTGTTTCGACGCGACCAATCGATTGGTTGATTGTGGCGGATGACTTCTTCAGCACAACGCCCAAAGCACGTACTCTAGGCTACGTTTACACAGCCAGCCCAATTCTGATCCCCCCCCCCCCCCCCCCCACTCATTGGTCTTTTGAACAATTAGTTCAGCTCTGAAAAAAGATCTGATGTGAAAAGTTCTGATATGATTGACAAGTTAGTAAAAAAAAACTGACTTGTCAATAGCTCTCTCTCTCTCTCTCTCTCTCTCTCTCTCTCTCTCTCTCTCTCTCTCTGTCATAGAACATTGTGCCTATCAAAAACATTGGGGAAGATAGGGAGATGACATTACATTTTTGGTGCTATCATTTGTGGAAATAATTCCAATGCTATTAATATGATGCCTGTATTTTGTGCCTTTTTAGTCATTAAAAACATTGAAACACACAGAAACTTTGTTGATTCCTTGGCAGTTGATTTATTTTCGGTGTTCTCTGTAGTTTTGTAAGAATTCCAATGAAGGTTTAACCAGTAGCTGGACCAGTAGTTAGACCAGTAGTTAGAACATAGTTAGACCAGTAGCTACACCAGCAGTTAGACCAGTAGTTAGACCAGTAGTTAGAACAGTAGCTAGACCAGTAGCTAGAACAGTAGCTAGACCAGTAGTTAGACCAGTAGCTAGACCAGTAGCTAGACCAGTAGCTAGACCAGTAGTTAGACCAGTAGTTAGACCAGTAGTTAGACCAGTAGTTAGAACTGTAGTTAGACCAGTAGTTAGACCAGTAGTTAGACCAGTAGCTAGACCAGTAGTTAGACCAGTAGTTAGACCAGTAGCTAGACCAGTAGTTAGAACAGTAGTTAGACCAGTAGTTAGACCAGTAGTTAGACCAGTAGCTAGACCAGTAGTTAGACCAGTAGTTAGACCAGTAGTTAGATCAGCAGTTTAACCAGTAGTTAGATCAGCAGTTTAACCAGTAGTTAGACCAGTAGTTAGACCAGTAGCTAGACCAGTAGTTAGACCAGTAGTTAGACCAGTAGTTAGACCAGTAGTTAGACCAGTAGCTAGACAAGTAGTTAGAACAGTAGCTAGACCAGTAGTTAGACCAGTAGTTAGAACTGTAGTTAGAACAGTAGTTAGAACAGTAGTTAGAACTGTAGTTAGAACTGTAGTTAGACCAGTAGTTAGAACTGTAGTTAAAACAGTAGTTAGAACTGTAGTTAGAACAGTAGTTAGACCAGTAGCTAGACCAGTAGTTAGACCAGTAGTTAGACCAGTAGTTAGATCAGCAGTTTAACCAGTAGTTAGATCAGCAGTTTAACCAGTAGTTAGACCAGTAGTTAGACCAGTAGTTAGACCAGTAGCTAGACCAGTAGTTAGACCAGTAGTTAGACCAGTAGTTAGACCAGTAGCTAGACAAGTAGTTAGAACAGTAGCTAGACCAGTAGTTAGACCAGTAGTTAGAACAGTAGTTAGAACTGTAGTTAGACCAGTAGTTAGACCAGTAGTTAGAACTGTAGTTAAAACAGTAGTTAGAACTGTAGTTAGAACAGTAGTTAGAACAGTAGTTAGACCAGTAGTTAGACCAGTAGTTGGACCAGTAGTTAGACCAGTAGCTGGACCAGTAGTTAGAACAGTAGTTAGAACAGTAGTTAGACCAGTAGTTAGAACTGTAGTTAGAACAGTAGTTAGAACTGTAGTTAGAACAGTAGTTAGAACTGTAGTTAGAACAGTAGTTCGAACAGTAGTTAGACCAGTAGTTAGACCAGTAGTTGGACCAGTAGCTGGACCAGTAGCTGGACCAGTAGTTAGAACAGTAGTTAGAACAGTAGTTAGAACTGTAGTTAGACTTCCATCTCTACTACTAATAGTCCATTGCGTTCAGTGGTGTTGGCGTAAACATGGCTTATGTTATGTTTCAGAAAGAGTTGGATAAAATCTGGTTTGTAATGTTTGCTTAAGTAAACAGTCATTCTCAAACGTCCATGTACCGCCTGTCTGCATCTATGCAAGCTTTATAAAAACCAATATGGAATATGAGCATTGTCAAACTACAATTTCAAATATTTTACTGAGTCAATGGAAATAAATTCATTAGGACCTAATCTATGCATTTCACATGACTGGGAATATAAATAATGCATCTGTTGGTAACAGATGCCTTAAAAAAGAAGGGCCTCACGATGGGCTTCAGGATCTCCTCACGGTATCTCTGTGCATTAAAATTGCCATCGATAAAATGCAATTGTGTTCATTGTCCGTAGTTTATGCCTGCCCCATATCATAACCCCACCGCCACCATGGGGCACTCTGTTCACAACATTGACATCAGCAAGCCTCTCGCCCACACAACGCCATACACTTGGTCTGCGGTTGTAAGGCCGGTTGGACGCACTGTCAAATTCTCAAAAAGAAGTTGGAGGTGACGGCTTATGGTAGAGAAATTAACATTCAATTATCTGGCAACAGCTCTGTTAGACATTCCTGCAGTCAGCATGCCAATTGCACGCTCCATCAAAACTTGAGACATCTGTGGCGTTATGTTGTGTTACAGAAATGCACATTTTAGAGTGGCCTTTTATTGTCCCGCAGCACAAGGTGCACCTGTGTAATGATCATGTTGTTTAATCAGCTGCTTGATATGCCACACCTGTCAGGTGGATGGATTATCTTGGCAAAGAAGAAATGCTCGCTAACAGGGATGTAAACATGTTTGTGCACAAAATGTGTGCGTATGGAAACACTTCTGGGATCTTTTATTTCAGCTCATGAAACACGGGACCAACTCTTTATATGCTGCGTTGATATTTTTGTTCAGTGTATATTTGAGGAGAGCATCGTGTGCTGTAGGATGAAATCGTTTTTCTGATGTAGGCCTGCAAGATTCATTCTAGTGTACCAGTGTTATGAAACTACACTTCTGAAATGGTAATGCTGTTGATTCATTATTCCATTATTCTTCATAAGGGAGGCAGGGTAGCCTACTGGTTAGAGCGTTGGACTAGTAACCGAAAGGTTGCAAGTTCAAATCCCCGAGCTGACAAGGTACAAATCTGCTGTTCTTCCCCTGAACAGGCAGTTAACCCACTGTTCCTAGGCCGTCATTGAAAATAAGAATTTGTTCTTAACTGTCTTGCCTAGTTAAATAAAGGAAAATAATATAATAATGAGGACTCAAACAGAAGTGAATCTGCATTTTTTTATTTAACCTTTATTTAACTAGGCAAGTCAGTTAACTAATAACAAATTCTTATTTACAATGACTGCCTACCCCGGATGACGCTGGGCCAATTGTGCGCCGCCCTATGGGACTCCCAATCACGGCCGGATGTGATACAGCCTGGAATCGAACCAGGGTCTGTAGTGACGCCTCTTGCACTGCCTTAGACGGCTGCACCACTCGGGAGAATCAGCAGAGTCATATGTCACAACGTGTCTGAGTACCGTAGATCTGACTACACCCTTCTAGGTTCACACCAACTCAACATGGTACAAACAGCTTCTTTGAGAACGGGCTTGAGCGGAAAGGACAATCAGCCAACACCTCCAACATACTTGACCGCTGAGATCGACCTGACCGCTGAGATCGACTTGACCGCTGAGATCGACCTGACCGCTGAGATCGACCTGACCGCTGAGATCGACTTGACCGCTGAGATCGACTTCACCGCTGAGATCGACTTGACCGCTGAGATCGACTTGACCGCTGAGATCGACTTGACCGCTGAGATCGACTTGACCGCTGAGATCGACCTGACCGCTGAGATCGACTTGACCGCTGAGATCGACTTGACCGCTGAGATCGACTTGACCGCTGAGATCGACTTCACCGCTGAGATCGACTTGACCGCTGAGATCGACTTCACCGCTGAGATCGACTTGACCGCTGAGATCGACTTGACCGCTGAGATCGACTTGACTAGAGTTTTTGATCTCCAATCCTTTTGACAAATGTTATTCGATCTCATTCACTGCTGGATGCTTCAGGCTCCCTTGTTCTCTATCACTTTGTAAAGTCCTATGGAGTCAAGAAGTATTTCCTGTTGTTTTGATCTCCCCAGACACGGGACAGACACGGGACAGACACGGGACAGACACGGGATAGACACGGGACAGACACGGGACAGACACGGGACAGCACCAGTCCACATCACTGTTGAAACGGCAACGTTATGGCTAAGAGATTCCTAGTGGTGTATCATGATGCGTGTGTAACGAGATGTGAAATGGCTAGCTAGTTAGCGGTGGTGCGCGCTAATAGCGTTTCAATCGGTGACGTCACTCGCTTTGAGACCTTGAAGTAGTGGTTCCCCCTTGCTCTGCGAGGGGCCGTGGCTTTTGTGGAGCGATGGGTAACGATGCTTCGTGGGTGACTGTTGTTGATGTGTGCAGAGGGTCCCTGGTGCGCGCCCGAGGTCGGGGCGAGGGGACGGTCTAAAGTTAAACTGTTACACGTGCTTTGATAATACGATATCTTCTGAATAGAAATACACTCATAACAATCTTATTAAGATATCGCTGTTAAAAAATGATACACAAAGCACATGTTCTATATGTACAGTGTACAAATAGATAGTCGAGACGTTGGCCCCATCCTCAGTTTTAATGTGCGTACCACTCCTGTACCATGGAATCGGTACATCAAAAAATCTCTTTGCAACTATTTTACAATCTGTATGGCACAGTTGTCAACATCCTGGTCCTCAAATGAAACTGGTATACTTTCCTGTTTATGCTATTTTTATTCCTCTGACAGTTTTGCTCCTTTATATTGGGCAGACAGACCTGTTCCCTACCTCCTCCCTCTGCCACCTGCCTCCTCCATTTATGGGGTAATGCTGTATTCAATTGGTTGTACTCTTGGATTGAGCAGACCTTCCCGTACAACTCTGATAACTTCATGAAGGACGTAACTCCATCATTTCAATTTACAATATAATTATGAACAAAATACCCCTTTCAAACATCTTTCCCATAAATACAGGTATTTTATCAAACAGCACATTTGAGTTCAGCCATAATATTTGTTCTATCTTTTCTCTCTGTTTCCTTTTGTTTGACACAGTCAATGTGGAGACGATGAATTATAAAACCAACCCTACTCTCTGTTTCCTGGTGTTTGATCCAGTCAATGTGCTGTATTTTCATGAACTTATTTGAACGTATATCAATAAAAATAAAAAACATTTCTGAATACCATATTGTAGTAAACACCAGACTATTTCCAACATGTTCTGTAATGTGTCCTTTAAAGGCACAGAGATCTTTGGTATTTGAAGGGTTCAATCTGCGATTTCTACAACAACTTTTAGACAATTGAATTACATACCCATTGATTCCTGAAGAATACAACTTAGAAATGCTTCATGAGCTTAGTTCAGCCGTTGTACCCCATCAGAATCCTAAAATATAAACTTGCTTTACTCCACTGTTTGTGAAACAGTGGAGGGGGGTGGCCACTTTGTTTTGTTTAAACTGCAGACTGCCCCTTTAAAGCAGACTGCTCCATTTACACTCAACATGCAATTTCAAGATTCCCCACTAGAGGTCCTCATTCCCTCAGGAGAGGCCTCCTCATAAGGGCCCTGATGCAACTGTCAGGCAACTAACAGGGTAACTGTAACCAGGCCAGTAGAGAACTAAGAATCGGGCAAACTTGATTCGTGGAAATATCATGAAACATATACAGTGCCTTCAGAAAGTATTCACACCTATTGAGTTGTTACACATTATTTTGTGTACAAAGTCGGATTAAAATTGATTTTATTGTCTTTTGTCAACGATCTACACAAAATAAAATAAAAATGTTCAAGCTCTGTCACGTTGGTTGTTGATCATTGCTAGACAGACATTCTCAAGTCTTGCTATACATTTTTAAAGTTGATTTTTAAGTCAAAACTGTAACTGGGCCACTCGGGAACATCAATGTCATCTTGGTAAGTCCAGTGTATAATTGGCCTTTAGGTTATTGTCCTGCTGAAAAGTGGATTTGTCTCCAAGTGGCTGGTGGAAAGCAGACTGAACCAGGGTTTCCTCTAGGATTTTGCCTTTGCTTAACTCTATTCCTTTTCTTTTTATCCTAAAACAATTCCTAGTCCTTATTGACGATGACAAGCATATCCATAACATGATGCAGCCACCACCATGCCTAAACATATGGAGATTGGCACTCAGTAATGTGTTGTATTGGATTTGCCCAAAACATAACGCTTTGTATTCAGGACATAAAGTACATTTCTTTGTCATATGTTTTGCAGTGTTACTTTAGTTCCTTATTGCACATTTCTGTACAGGTTTCCTTATTTTGCCTCTGTCATTTAGGTTAGTATTGTGGAGTAACTACAATGTTGTTGATCCATCCTCAGTTTTCTCCTATCACAGCCCTTAAACTGTGTAGCTGTTTTAAAGTCACCATTGGCCCCATGGTGAAATCCCTGAGCGGTTTCCTTCCTCTCCGTCAACTGAGTTAGGAAGAAGGATGCCTGTATATTTGTAGGGACTGGGTGTATTCATACACCAGTAGTGTAATTAATAACTTCATCATGCTCAAAGGGATACCCAATGTCTGTTTTTTATATTTTTACCCATCTACCAATAGGTGACCTTCTTTGTGAGGCATTGGAAAACCTCCCTGGTCTTTGTGGTTGAATCTGTGTTTGAAATGCACTGCTGGACTGAGGGACCTTACAGATAATTGTATGTGTTGGGTACAGAGATGAGTAGTCATTCAAAAATCATGTCAAACACTATTATTACACACAGAGTGAATCCATGCAACTTATTATGTGACTTGTTAAACACATTTATACTTCTTAACAATGGGGTTGAATAGTTACTGAGTCAAGACATTTCAGCTTTTAATTCGTTTTTTGTGTTGCTTTCAACTTTGACATTGTGGGGTATTGTGTGTAGATCAGTGACACACAATCTCAATGTAATCTATTTTTAACGCAGGCTGTAACACAACAAAATGTGGGAAAATTCAAGGGGTAGGAATACTTTCTGAGGTCACTGTAGCTAAAAGCTGCCACATGTCAAAACCATTCATCCGAATAAATTTAAAAGAATGAATGTTTAGTGGGAATCGTTCTTCCTCTCTCATGCGATTGGTACACAGCACTTGGCTCTCTTTGTCATTTTGTTGAATCTTCCCACACACGCTATATGACTCTGAATGTGTTTAATGGCTGTGCTGTTAGCCAGTCACGCACACCTAACCTGTTTCTGTCTTGAGCTACCCTCATATTTTATAACCTCATCCCTTCATTATTATTCTAACAATACAGAGCATGAATTATGAACGTGTAACTTCTGTCGTTCTTGTTCAAGCTGTTTGCCTATTCTACTTCACAGAGATTACAAAACACTTTACTTCTTCTAAGCTTTTTTCGGTTGACAGATGATTTGAGGATGTGGCGGCGGGGGGGGGGGGGGGACTCACAAAAAGAAAAAGCACGTAAAAAAAAATAATGCATTACAACCAACCTGCTTTTAGGAATATGACAATGAATTCACAACTAGTGGAAATCATGACAATTAGTATCTCGGCCATTGCCTTATTATTAACTGAAACAAGTTCAACATATGCTTAAACTACATTTTGCACTTCTAAAGTCTTACTAATTACAGAATGTATGCTCATTATGATGTAATCTACCTCATACGATGCAGATGAGTCACAGTGGCTGGTCGGCACAGTGAATTGTTTGAGAGTGAGAGTTGTGTTTGGTAGAACTGTTGTTTAAAACAGAACAGCTTGTTGGTTTGGCATGCAGTAGCAGCAGCTCCAGTGAGTCTTGCTGAATATAATTGTGTGCGTCTGGTTAACTACTGATAAAGTCTTCCCAGTGGTACATCAGTTCCCAGTATTTTCTTCTTTTAAAAGGAACTTCAAACGCCTCAAATTAATGTGTCTCGTAAATACATGCAAATGTGACATGAATCATCTTGTTCAGCCTTCATTTTGGTATTGGTGTGTGTGTGTGTGGCATTATGTTGTTAAACATAATTACAATCCTCTTTTGAACGGGGAAGCAGAGTATTAAACATGCATACCACTTGGAAAAGATTATCACTGCTTCACTGATTGAGTTAGCTGGGAGAGAAGACAGACAGATTGTGGGATTCTTGGGAGAGAGGACAGACAGATTGGGGGATTCTCAGAAGAAGAAGTTAACGCTGCTTCACCGATGGAGATAGCTGGGAGAGAGGACAGACAGATTGGGGGATTCTTGGGAGAGAGGACAGACAGATTGGGGGATTCTTGGGAGAAAGGACAGACAGATTGGGGTATTCTTGGGAGAGAGGACAGACAGATTGTGGTATTCTCAGAAGTTAACGCTCTTTCCACTGATTGAGCTAGATGTGAGAAAGGACAGACAAATTGTGGTATTCTCAGAAGTTAACGCTGCTCCACCGATGGAGATAGCTGGGAGAGAGGACAGACAGATTGGGGGACTCTTGGGAGAGAGGACAGACAGATTGGGGGATTCTTGGGAGAGAGGACAGACAGATTGGGGGATTCTTGGGAGAGAGGACAGACAGATTGGGGGATTCTTGGGAGAGAGGACAGACAGATTGGGGGATTCTTGGGAGAGAGGACAGACAGATTGGGGGATTCTTGGGAGAGAGGACAGACAGATTGGGGGATTCTTGGGAGAGGACAGACAGATTGGGGGATTCTCAGAAGATCCTTGGTGATTTGTATTTATTATGGATTCCCATTAGCTGCTGCCTCGCCTACTCTCTCTTCCTGGTGTCCAAACACATTATTAAGGCACTTACATGGCACTCATCTCTTAAAGAAAGGAGAGGTTTAGGAAAGAGAATAGAGATGGATATATATATATATATTTATATATATATATATATATATATATTTATATATATATACTGTATGTGCTGGCGGGGTGCTTGTGAATGTTGAAGAATTTAAATTGAGGAGACATTCACAATGTCATTTACAGTCAATACTCTGTGTATTTTACAGTCAATACTCTGTGTATTTTACAGTCAAAACTCTGTGTCTTGTATAGTCAATACTCTGTGTCTTTTACAGTCAATACTCTGTGTCTTTTACAGGCAATACTCTGTGTCTTTTACAGGCAATACTCTGTGTCTTTTACAGGCAATACTCTGTGTCTTTTACAGGCAATACTCTGTGTCTTTTACAGGCAATACTCTGTGTCTTTTACAGTCAATACTCTGTGTCTTTTACAGGCAATACTCTGTGTCTTGTATAGTCAATACTCTGTGTCTTTTACAGTCAATACTCTGTGTCTTGTATAGTCAATACTCTGTGTCTTTTACAGTCAAAACTCTGTGTATTTTACAGAAATATACTTATTTTTATACCCCCCCCCCCCCCCCCGAGAAAAACACACCCTCAGTCAGACTTGGTATTCCAACCTGCAAACCCAGTTTTGAAATTTGGATTCTAACGCACGTTTTCAACGATCTGATTACACCTGTCCCTTCAGATGCTGATTGGCCCACCCTGAAGAGGCTGCAGGCGAATGGCCGAAAGCCAGCTGTGGTGTCGGAGTTGATTGGACCTCCTCGTTAAGTGTTGGAAAAACTGTTTCCTGTATAGCAATGAGGAACAAGGGAGGGGCCAGAACCACGATGGTGAGTGGCACTGGGGATACTAATCCAATTCTGTAAGAAGCTGAGCATCACTCAGAGATGTGACTACATACTCCAGCTGGAGAACAATGGCAGCACTGTATGGTACCGTACTGTGCTGCCAGCCACACCTGGCTTCTGTTAGCTAGCCAATCATTACCTACGTAGTAATAAGGCTTTGATTTTGTAAAGGATTTTACTATATTTATTTGTGATCGTCATTCAGAACAACACATTCAACTCATATGTTTAAAATCGGACATCTTTCTGATATGTATGCCGCATTTCACCACATTCACACACACTTCAATACAGTACAATACACTTCAATACAGTACAATACACTTCAATACAGTACAATACACTTCAATACAGTACAGTACACTTCAATACAGTACAGTACACTTCAATACAGTACAGTACACTTCAATACAGTACAACACACTTCAATACAGTACAACACACTTCAATACAGTACAATACACTTCAATACAGTACAATACACTTCAATACAGTACAGTACACTTCAATACAGTACAGTACACTTCAATACAGTACAATACACTTCAATACAGTACAATACACTTCAATACAGTACAGTACAATACACTTCAATACAGTACAACACACTTCAATACAGTACAACACACTTCAATACAGTACAACACACTTCAATACAGTACAGTACAATACACTTCAATACAGTACAGTACAATACACTTCAATACAGTTTAATACAGTACAATACACTTCAATACAGTACAGTACAATACACTTCAATACAGTACAACACACTTCAATACAGTACAGTACACTTCAATACACTTCAATACAGTACAGTACACTTCAATACAGTACAGTACACTTCAATACAGTTTAATACAGTACAATACACTTCAATACAGTACAAAACATTTCAATACAGTTTAATACAATACAGTACAATACAGTACAATACAATACAGTACAATACAGTACAATACAGTACAATACACTTCAATACACTTCAATACAGTACAATACAGTACAATACAGTTCCATACAGTTCAACACAGTTCAATACAGGACAATACACTTCAATACAGTACAATACACCATCTAAAACAAATTTCAGGCACAAGTATATTTGCATAGGGACCGATTTCGATCCGAGTTAAGTAGTGCATAGATGGATAATAGCTATTGATAAGAGCTATTGATAAGAGCTAGGTAAATGAGTAATCCATTTGGAGACGGGGGATTGTATATATACAATTGTAAAAAAAAAAAATCTTATGATCCCTGGAGACGAATATGAAACATGTCATATTTCAGAAAACTGAAAATCATATCAACATGTATTGTGTTTTGCACAGTGATATAAAAAGCTGTTGCCGTTATTCAGAATTATAACTGTGTGCCCTCGTAATTTGTCGTGGATGAAATTTGGAGAAGCCAACAAGCTAACAGGCTTCCGTGGGTTTAATTAACCTGCCGAGTTGATGTGTGCTCTTTAGAATGGTTTGATTATATGTCCGGGCATTTTCTCCGTTTTACTTAAAACATTTGTACGATGTTAAATATTAACCACTATCGGGAGCCACCATCACTAATACCCACAATACATTTATAACTGTCACTTTAGGGTTCGTTTTCTTCAATATGTAGCTTACAAGTTTGCATCATTCCATATCCATTTACCTTCATCACGTCTGTGTGGTTGTTCCTGAGGGATGCTAGCATTAGTGGATCGTACTAATGTAGTAATTTGAGACAGATATATAGTCTATTAGAAGCGTTATGAAACCCAGACCAGCAGGTTAAACCTGGCGCACGGTTCACAACAACTACACTGTTGGCATAAAGTTCCATGATTAGTGAGAATTATTAGCGTAGATTTTTTTTTTTTATATTTTACCTTAAGAACAAATTCTTATTTTCAATGACGGCCTAGGAACAGTGGGGTTAACTGCCTTGTTCAGGGGGCAGAACGACAGATTTTTACCTCGTCAGTTTGGGGATTCGACCTTTCGAACTTTCGGTTACAAGTCCACCGCTCTAACCACTAGTCTACCTACCTCCTCTACACTCTAACGACTAGTCTACCTGCCACCCCTGCACTCTAACCACTAGTCTACCTGCCACCCCTGCACTCTAACCACTAGTCTACCTGCCACCCCTGCACTCTAACCACTAGTCTACCTGCCACCCCTGCACTCTAACCACTAGACTACCTGCCACCCCTACACTCTCACCACTAGTCTACCTGCCTCCTCTACACTCTAACCACTAGACTACCTGCCGCCCCTACACTCTAACCACTAGACTACCTACCGCCCCTACACTCTAACCACTAGTCTACCTGCCTCCTCTACACTCTAACCACTAGTCTACCTGCCTCCTCTACACTCTAACCACTAGACTACTAGACTACCTGCCGCCCCTCTAACCACTAGTCTACCTGCCTCCTCTACACTCTAACCACTAGTCTACCTGCCTCCTCTACACTCTAACCACTAGACTACCTGCCTCCTCTACACTCTAACCACTAGTCTACCTGCCACCCCTGCACTCTAACCACTAGACTACCTGCCACCTCTACACTCTAACCACTAGTCTACCTGCCTCCTCTACACTCTAACCACTAGTCTACCTGCCTCCTCTACACTCTAACCACTAGACTACCTGCCGCCCCTCTAACCACTAGTCTACCTGCCTCCTCTACACTCGAACCACTACTCTACCTGCCTCCTCTACACTCTAACCACTAGACTACCTGCCGCCCCTACACTCTAACCACTAGGCTACCTGCCGCCCCTCTAACCACTAGACTACCTGCCTCCCCTACACTCTAACCCCTAGACTACCTGCCGCCTCTACACTCTAACCACTAGTCCCGTTTAAAGGACTACTGTTCAACTCATATTGTACACTTTTCTCACATTCCAATATTTGATTGGTTGAACTTGAATATGACAACTTTCAGGAGGAATCAAACCACTTTTTTTTAAACTAATCAATATTTTTATGATTCATTACAAACCACACTAACCTTAAAATGTGCCTAATTAATCTGCAAGATCAGAGTATTTAAAAATGTACTAGTTGGTGCTGAAACTGAGACAAATGTGCATAGATGACTTTCTTTCCCTGATCCCTATATTCTGAACCCGTTCTCTCCATGTCCTCTAGTGAGTCTGCCAACACAATTAGAATTAAAGGTGCACCGTATTTAAAGGGATGGCTGAAGAGAAATGTACTGAAAACCCTATTGAATAAAAACTCCATAAGAACATCTGTTGGCCAGTAAGTGGGAGGGTTTTCAGCAGGTTGAATTACATGTATCCAGCTCGCACAAGAGATCCACACCTGAAAAGTCTGTGATGCACCTGCATAAGGTAGGTGTGAATACCAACTACTGAGGAGTGGGTAGGAAAGGCCTACTTTTCCTAAATCGGAATTAGCTTGATAAAAATTACTATTGATTCTCAATGTATATCCTTTGTTTCATAAATACTGCTAGTAAAATATAGCTTTGTACATAAACCAATAGCTTTACCTTTAGTCACATTACTTAGCAACCAATAGCTTTACCTTTAGTCACATTACATATTATTTGTTTATATTTCATGGATAAAAAAAACTACAGAAAAATTTATCTTTGTGACTTATCTGAAAAAGATTGACAAAGTCCTCTCGTACACCAGTAAAGACAAAATGTAAAACATAAAAAATAACAAACAAATGTAGAAGTTAAGAACAAAACGCAGTGTGTGGGAGACGAGGTCACGATGCCTAAAGTACCGGTAATTATGTTTGTTATGAAAACTCTTCATGAAATATGATGTAGAACAAGATTGTTTCATTGGTCCAAGGCTTTAGCTCAGTCTAAAGAAAGAAAACCAAGGCTTTAGCTCAGTCTAAAGAAAGAAAACCCAATTTGATGGCACACAGGAGACCCAGGTTTGAAACCAGCCAATCATCAACTAGCATCCCTCCCCCTCCTCCTCCTCCTCCTCCTCGGCAGTGTTTTCCTTCTAGGTCACACGAACTGTCTGCCTTTCTGCCATCTGATACACCTATGGCTTGAGCCTTCTCCAAAACACGGCCTGTCAGTCCATCCAGGCATCTTCATCCCCATGGAACTGTCCTCTTGGGAACATCCTCCAGGCCACAGGGTCATGGTAGGAGACTGTTCTCTAGTGACAGCTGTGAGACTGTTCTCTATAATCTAGGATAGCTGTGATGGACAGTTTACTGCTTGATCCCCCCCTCCAGCTGTTAAAGATCAACTAGTTAGTTGTCATGTTGTGTTTCTAACCATGTGAACTAGTTATATTATATATATACAAAAGTATGTGGACACCCCTTCAAATTAGTGGATTCGGCTATTTCAGCCACACCAGTTGTTGACAGGTGTGTAACATCGAGTACAATGCCATGCAATCTCCATAGACAAACATTGGCAGTAGAATGGTCCATACTGAAGAGCTCAGTGACTTTCAATGTGGCACCGACATAGGATGCCACCTTTCCAACAAGTCAGTTTGTAAAATTTCTGCCCTGCTAGAGCTGCCCCCGGTCAACTGTAGGTGCTATTATTGTGAAGTGGAAACGTCTAGGAGCAACAACGGCTCAGTCGCGAAGTGGTAGGCCTCACAAGCTCACAGAAAGGGACCGCCGAGTGCTGAAGCGCGTAAAATTTTTTCCAAGCTGCCAGCACAAGAACTGTTCGTCGGGAGCTTCATGAAATGGGTTTCCATGGCTGAGCGGCCGCACACAAGCCTAAGATCACCATGCGCTATGCCAAGCGTAGGCTGGAGTGGTGTAAAGCTTGCCACCATTGGAGTGATGAATCACGCTTCACCATCTGGCAGTCCAACGGACAAATCTGGGTTTGGCCAGATTTGGAAATCTTAACGCTACAGCATACAATGACATTGTAGACGATTCTGTGCTTCCTACTTTGTGGCCAAAGTTTGGGGAAGGCCCTTTCCTGTTTCAGCATGACAATGACCCCGTGCACAAAGCGAGGTCGACTGCGACTAATCGACTGGAAAGCCGACTGCGACTAATCGCCAAACATCAGTGCCTGAACTCATTAATGCTCTTATGGCTGAATGGAAACAAGTCTCCGCAGCAATGTTCCAACATCTAGTGGAAAGCCTTCCCAGAAGAGTGGAGGCTGTTATAGCAGCAAAGCAAACTCCATATTAAAGCCCATGATTTTGGAATGAGATGTTCGAGGAGCAGGTGTCTTTTACATTTACATTTTTACATTTTAGTCATTTAGCAGACGCTCTTATCCAGAGTGCATACATTTTTTTTTTTTTTTTTTTTTTTTACATACTGAGACAAGGATATCCCTACCGGCCAAACCCTCCCTACCGGCCAAACCCTCCCTAACCCGGACGACGCTATGCCAATTGTGCATCGCCCCACGGATCTCCCGGTTGCGGCCGGCTGCGACAGAGCCTGGGCGCGAACCCAGCCCAGCCTGGGCGTGACTCTGGTGGCGCAGCTAGCACTGCGATGCAGTGCCCTAGACCACTGCGCCACCCAGGAGATAATGTAATGGTAATGTAATGTACCTCATGTTGTGTTTCTAACCATATATGAACTAGTTATCTCATGTTGTGTTTTTAATTGGCCGAAAGGGATCACCTTCGGAAGCATTGTAACCATCATAGCTTTACAATCACAAAGCTTAATGATTTGCATATTACATCCCTTTGGTTTAAAACTCACTACTTTATGACAACTGGAATGCTTAGAAATAACAGAAAGTAAAAGTTCAGCGGGAAAAAAATATTTGAGGGCAACAGGTGTCATGTCCATGTTTATGGTGGCCAGTAATCCATCCTATCAATCCATATAACGCACATCGTTGGTATTACTTCATCCCTCATCACTTCGCAGTCTATCCAAACCGAAACTTGGGCCAGTACTTGACAGTCTGCACCCTCTTCCCCGTCTCTGCATTAACATCCCCGTATTGCTGGGAGGGCGGTTTGGTCAGTGGCGGCTGGTGTTTCCTCCTCTCTTTGCTCCTGTCGGTGATGGTGAAGCCTCGGACGCTGTGCAGGTCGTTGAGCCTGGGGAGGAAATGCGTGGAAACGTGCTGTGATTTGACCCTGGGGCTGGAGCCCATCTTGGATTTTCCTCTCTTGTTCAGGGCCACGTACCAGTCCCGTCCCGTCCGGTGGTTCCGGTGCAACACTGAGGCGTAAGTGTTGTAACTGCTCTCCTGGAAACGCTCCCAGAACCTACAGTCGTCCGTGAATCGCTCCTGGAAAACACAAACACAACATAATGTTACAGAGAGCAAAATGGTTACGCATGTTACACAACATAATGTTACACAACATAATGTTACACAACATAATGTTACAGAGAGCAAAATGGTTAAGTGTTTTACACAAAATGAATGTCTCAATTTCCCCAATGTAAAATTCTTCAACATTCACAAGCACCCCGCCAGCACATACAGTATTACCGTACATATCCCCCTGCTCTACGATCCATCTCCGTACTCATTCCTACCCCTCTCCATCTGAGCTGGGACTTCCTTAAGGAGACGAGAGCCGTCAGTCACCAAGGATCTTAGAAAGACAAGCTCTATTAACCCTAGTTGACTGTTCATTTCCTCTTTACGCTTTTACAAACGTCTGTACTGTGATTCAAACAAATGGAGCACTTGATTTGACATTTCTGATCCAACGATCTCAAAACATTCCTAACTAAGCCTAAAAATAACCTTTCGGTGGGAAACTACAACATGTAGTACCCCAGGATGCCCACAGGTGATCTAATAACCTGTATGGTTAGACAGAGCTCCCACCAGATATAATAACCTGTATGGTTAGACAGAGCTCTCACCAGATATAATAACCTGTATGGTTAGACAGAGTTCCCACTAGATATAATAACCTGTATGGTTAGACAGAGCTCCCACCAGATATAATAACCTGTATGGTTAGACAGAGCTCCCACCAGATATAATAACCTGTATGGTTAGACAGAGCTCCCACTAGATATAATAACCTGTATGGTTAGACAGAGATCCCACCAGATATAATAACCTGTATGGTTAGACAGAGCTCCCACCAGATATAATAACCTGTATGGTTAGACAGAGCTCCCACCAGATATAATAACCTGTATGGTTAGACAGAGCTCCCACCAGATATAATAACCTGTATGGTTAGACAGAGCTCCCACCAGATATAATAACCTGTATGGTTAGACAGAGCTCCCACCAGATATAATAACCTGTATGGTTAGACAGAGCTCCCACCAGATATAATAACCTGTATTGTTAGACAGAGCTCCCACCAGATATAATAACCTGTATGGTTAGACAGAGCTCCCACCAGATATAATAACCTGTATGGTATGGTTAGACAGAGCTCCCACCAGATATAATAACCTGTATGGTTAGACAGAGCTCCCACCAGATATAATAACCTGTATGGTTAGACAGAGCTCCCACCAGATATAATAACCTGTATGGTTAGACAGAGCTCCCACCAGATATAATAACCTGTATGGTTAGACAGAGCTCCCACCAGATGTAATAACCTGTATGGTTAGACAGAGCTCCCACCAGATATAATAACCTGTATGGTATGGTTAGACAGAGCTCCCACTAGATATAATAACCTGTATGGTTAGACAGAGCTCCCACCAGATATAATAACCTGTATGGTATGGTTAGACAGAGCTCCCACCAGATATAATAACCTGTATGGTTAGACAGAGCTCCCACCAGATATAATAACCTGTATGGTAAGACAGAGCTCCCACCAGATATAATAACCTGTATGGTTAGACAGAGCCCCCACCAGATATAATAACCTGTATGGTTAGGCAGAGCTCCCACCAGATATAATAACCTGCATGGTCAGACAGAGCTCCCACCAGATATAATAACCTGTATAGTTAGACAGAGCTCCCACTAGATATAATAACCTATATGGTTAGACAGAGCTCCCACCAGATATAATAACCTGTATGGTTAGACAGAGCTCCCACCAGATATAATAACCTGTATGGGTAGACAGAGCTCCCACCAGATATAATAACCTGTATGGTTAGACAGAGCTCCCACCAGATATAATAACCTGTATGGTTAGACAGAGCTCCCACCATATATAATAACCTGTATGGTTAGACAGAGCTCCCACCAGATATAATAACCTGTATAGTTAGACAGAGCTCCCACCAGATATAATAACCTGTATGGTTAGACAGAGCTCCCACCAGATATAATAACCTGTATGGTTAGACAGAGCTCCCACCAGATATAATAACCTGTATGGTTAGACAGAGCTCCCACCAGATATAATAACCTGTATGGTTAGACAGAGCTCCCACCAGATATAATAACCTGTATGGTTAGACAGAGCTCCCACTAGATATAATAACCTGTATGGTTAGACAGAGCTCCCACCATATATAATAACCTGTATGGTAAGGCAGAGCTCCCACCAGATATAATAACCTGTATGGTTAGACAGAGCTCCCACTAGATATAATAACCTGTATGGTTAGACAGAGCTCCCACCAGATATAATAACCTGTATGGTTAGACAGAGCTCCCACCATATATAATAACCTGTATAGTTAGACAGAGCTCCCACCAGATATAATAACCTGTATGGTTAGACAGAGCTCCCACCAGATATAATAACCTGTATGGTTAGACAGAGCTCCCACCAGATATAATAACCTGTATAGTTAGACAGAGCTCCCACCAGATATAATAACCTGTATAGTTAGACAGAGCTCCCACCAGATATAATAACCTGTATGGTTAGACAGAGCTCCCACCAGATATAATAACCTGTATAGTTAGACAGAGCTCCCACCAGATATAATAACCTGTATAGTTAGACAGAGCTCCCACCAGATATAATAACCTGTATGGTTAGACAGAGCTCCCACCAGATATAATAACCTGTATGGTTAGGCAGAGCACCCACCAGATATAATAACCTGTATGGTATGGTTAGACAGAGTTCCCACCAGATATAATAACCTGTATGGTTAGACAGAGCTCCCACCAGATATTATAACCTGTATGGTTAGACAGAGCTCCCACCAGATATAATAACCTGTATGGTTAGGCAGAGCTCCCACTAGATATAATAACCTGTATGGTTAGACAGAGCTCCCACCAGATATAATAACCTGTATGGTTAGACAGAGCTCCCACCAGATATAATAACCTGTATGGTTAGACAGAGCTCCCACCAGATATAATAACCTGTATGGTTAGACAGAGCTCCCACCAGATATAATAACCTGTATGGTTAGACAGAGCTCCCACCAGATATAATAACCTGTATGGTTAGACAGAGCTCCCACCATATATAATAACCTGTATGGTTAGACAGAGCTCCCACCAGATATAATAACCTGTATGGTTAGACAGAGCTCCCACCAGATATAATAACCTGTATGGTTAGACAGAGCTCCCACCAGATATAATAACCTGTATGGTTAGACAGAGCTCCCACCAGATATAATAACCTGTATGGTTAGACAGAACTCCCACTAGATATAATAACCTGTATGGTTAGACAGAGCTCCCACCAGATATAATAACCTGTATGGTTAGACAGAACTCCCACTAGATATAATAACCTGTATGGTTAGACAGAGCTCCCACCAGATATAATAACCTGTATGGTATGGTTAGGCAGAGCTCCCACCAGATATAATAACCTGTATGGTTAGACAGAGCTCCCACCAGATATAATAACCTGTATGGTTAGACAGAGCTCCCACTAGATATAATAACCTGTATGGTTAGACAGAGCTCCCACTAGATATAATAACCTGTATGGTTAGACAGAGCTCCCACTAGATATAATAACCTGTATGGTTAGACAGAGCTCCCACCAGATATAATAACCTGTATGGTTAGACAGAGCTCCCACCAGATATAATAACCTGTATGGTTAGACAGAGCTCCCACCAGATATAATAACCTGTATGGTTAGACAGAGCTCCCACCATATATAATAACCTGTATGGTTAGACAGAGCTCCAGGGTGTGGCGTAGCTAGGTTTATTCTCTCTACCGCCTCACCAAATCTTCAGTACCAAGATAGATCAGCACACCCTCAGAACAATAACAGAAGTATAAAAAAGCCATGCATAATGTTTTACTAGGATTCATTTAATTCTCTCTTTCTCTCCCTCCGTCACTCCCTCCCTCCATCGTTTGCTCAATAAATCCAGGTGACCCTTTGACCTTAGAAGAGACGTTGTTTGTCGTGGCTGGCTGGGTAGATAAAACACTTCAGTACACATCTGTCTACTTGCCCATTATTCCAGACAATAAATTGCCACTGTGAAAACATCTGAATATTAAATGTGACAGACGGATTACAACATAAAGACAGTGTGTGAAACATGAGCCCCAGACCAGACAGACGAGGGGGGCTCGTCTGTCTCTGGTCGGGGGGCTCGTCTGTCTGGTTGGGGGGCTCGTCTGTCTGGTTGGGGGGCTCGTCTGTCTGGTCGGGGGGCTCGTCTGTCTGGTTGGGGGCTCGTCTGTCTGGTTGGGGGCTCGTCTGTCTGGTCGGGGGCTCGTCTGTCTGGTTGGGGGGCTTGTCTGTCTGGTTGGGGGCTCGTCTGTCTGGTTGGGGGGCTCGTCTGTCTGGTTGGGGGGCTCGTCTGTCTGGTCTGGGGGCTCGTCTGTCTGGTTGGGGGCTCGTCTGTCTGGTTGGGGGGCTCGTCTGTCTCTGGTCGGGGGGCTCGTCTGTCTGGTCGGGGGGCTCGTCTGTCTGGTTGGGGGCTCGTCTGTCTGGTCTGGGGGCTCGTCTGTCTGGTCTGGGGGCTCGTCTGTCAGGTCGGGGGGCTCGTCTGTCAGGTCGGGGGGCTCGTCTGTCTGGTTGGGGGGCTCGTCTGTCTGTGGTCGTGGGGGCACGTCTATCTGTGGTCGGGGGGCTCGTCTGTCTGGTTGGGGGGCTCGTCTGTCTGTGGTCGTGGGGGCACGTCTATCTGTGGTCGGGGGGCTCGTCTGTCTGGTCGGGGGGCTCGTAGGGTCCTATAAACCGCTTCAGACACAGTGGACAAATAGAGATAATCCAGCTGTATAGGATCCATCGACGGAGAATTAGTATTGATGTGTGTGTGTGTGTGTGTGTGTGTGTGTGTGTGTGTGTGTGTGTGTGGCGAGCGAGCGAGGAGAATCCAGACTAATTCTCCACTGATGGATCCTATACAGCTGGACTCACTATAATTGTTCACTGTGTCTGCAGCGGCTTACAGGAATCTACCCATTTATCCCTTTGTTTCTCTCTCTCTGTCTCTCTCTCTCTTTCTCTCTCTCTCTCTGTCTCTCTCTCTCTCTCTCTCTCTCTCTCTCTCTCTCTCTCTCTCTCTCTCTCTATCTCTCTCTCTCCTGTCTCTCTCTCTCTTGCTCTCTCTCTCTCACTCTGTCTCTCATTCACACGCTTTGTTTCTCTCTGTGTATCTGTTTCTCTCTCTCTGTGTCTCTCGCTCTCTCTCTCTCTCGCTCTCTCTTTCTGTCTCATTCACACACTTTGTTTCTCTCTCTCTCTCTCTGTCTCTCTCTCTCTCTTTTTCTCTCTCTCTGTGTCTCTCTCTCACACTCTCTCTGTCTGTCTCATTCACAAGATTTGTCTCTATCTCGCTCTCTCTCACTCTCTCTCGCTCTCGAGCTCGCTGTCTTTCTCTCTATCTATGTATATTATCAGCCTTCCTAGACTATCTGGACTGCCCATTTACACATGCTAACAGGAAGAGGCTTGCATCTATCTACCGGGCCAGGCCAAGCCCAGGCTCCCTACAGATGACTGTCAGCAGAGCTAGATGACTGGTAGGCCTGCATACAAAGTAGCAGTGTGGCTTTCTGTCTGGGTGTCTGGCTGGCTGGCTGTTTGGCGGGCCTGCTTACAAAGTAGCAGTGTGGCTTTCTGCCTGGGTGGCTGGCTGACTGGCTGGCTGTTTGGCTGGCCTGCTTACAAAGTAGCAGTGTGGCTTTCTGCCTGGGTGGCTGGCTGGCTGGCTGTTTGGCAGGCCTGCTTACAAAGTAGCAGTGTGGCTTTCTGCCTGGGTGGCTGGCTGACTGGCTGGCTGTTTGGCTGGCCAGCTTACAAACAGCAGTGTAGCTGCCCCCCTGGCTGGCTGGCTGGCTGACTGACTGACTGGTTGACTGACTGCTGGGCACAGATTTAAAGTCGTTTGAAGCAATTCAGAGTTTAAAAAAAGAAGACAATAAATCTGCAATTCTCATGATGGTTCACATTTGTTGTCAGTGCCATGACTTTCTAGCCTGGTCCCATTGTGGCAACACAGCACAAACAGATCTGAGGCCATGCTATGGCTTTCATCTTCCTTTAGTGTTCAGGCCAAATTCATTTCAGGACAAGAAACAATGGAGTTTCTGAAAGTCTCTTCTCAAAATGGCACCCAAAATGGTATCCAAAATGTTATCCAAAATGTTATCCAAAATGTTATCCAAAATGGCACCCTATGGGCCCTGGGCAAAAGTAGTGCACTATATAATAAATAGGATACTTACGATAGCATGTAGCCTTCCTCTCTTGTTCATGGCTAAGAATCTGTTGCTGTAGACTCCTCGGATAGCGATGACCCCCTGAGAAACCGCAAAGAGCTCCAGGACGCCTGAGAACAGAATCATCATCACAACAATACATCAGTATGTACTATTTCTAGGATTTTCTAGGGTTCCTCTCTTTGTTCCTCTCTGTCTCTGTCTCTCTCTCTCTGTCTCTCTCTCTCTCTCTGTCTCTCTCTCTCTCTCTGTCTCTCTCTCTCTCTCTCTGTCTCTGTCTCTGTCTCTCTCTGTCTCTGTCTCTGTCTCTCTCTGTCTCTCTCTGTCTCTCTCTGTCTCTCTCTCACTCTCTGTCTCTCTCTGTCTCTCTCTCATTCTCTCTCTCTCTCTGTCTCTGTCTCTCTCTCTCTATCTTTATATATTTCTCTATTTCTCTCTCTCTTTCTATCTGAAAAAACATTGCAGGGATTGATGGTTGTCCTTGTTTCATTAACAGGGCGGCAGCCAGTTGGCAACAGCCATCAAAGAACCTTTAGTTTACACTTTGGTCCCTCTAAAAGGATTTAGTTATGATCCAGTTCATTATAGGGACTGTTACTCATTCTACTTGTGTAATAACAAAAAAATAATCAACTCCATGACTTTACAATTACAAAGCGATTAATGAAATACTCTAAACAACAACGCTGTGACTGCAGTAACTACAGCCGCGTTTTTACACTGACGTTACCTCGGTAACTACAGCGGAGTTTTTACACTGAAGTTACCTCGGTAACTACAGCCGCGTTTTTACACTGAGGTTACCTTGGTAACTACAGCCGTGTTACTACACTGACGTACCTCAGTAACATAGTAATTACACTATAGTAATAACACTATAGTAATAACACTATAGTAATAACACTATAGTAATACCACTATATTAATAACACTATAGTAATAACACTATAGTAATAACACTATAGTAATACCGCTATAGTAATAACGCTATAGTAATGCCACTATAGTAACAACACTATAGTAATAACACTATAGTAATAGTAATAACACTATAGTAATAACACTATAGTAATAGTAATAACACTATAGTAATAACACTGTAGTAACAACACTATAGTAACGACACTATAGTAACAACACTATAGTAATAACACTATAGTAATAACACTATAGTAATAACAATATAGTAATAACACTATAGTAATAACACTATAGTAATAACACTATAGTAATAACACTATAGTAATAACACTATAGTAATAGTAATAACACTATAGTAATAACACTATAGTAACAACACTATAGTAACAACACTATAGTAACAACACTATAGTAACAACACTATAGTAATAACACTATAGTAATAACACTATAGTAACAACACTATAGTAACAACACTATAGTAACAACACTATAGTAATTACACTATAGTAATTACACTATAGTAACAACACTATAGTAACAACACTATAGTAATAGTAATAACACTATAGTAACAGTAATTACACTATAGTAATAACACTGTAGTAATAACACTGTAGTAATTACACTATAGTAATAACACTGTAGTAATAACACTGTAGTAATTACACTATAGTAATAACACTATAGTAACAACACTATAGTAATAACACTATAGTAATAACACTATAGTAATAACACTATAGTAATAGTAATAACACTATAGTAATAACACTATAGTAACAACACTATAGTAACAACACTATAGTAACAACACTATAGTAACAACACTATAGTAATAACACTATAGTAATAGTAATAACACTATAGTAATAACACTATAGTAACAACACTATAGTAACAACACTATAGTAACAACACTATAGTAACAACACTATAGTAACAACACTATAGTAATAACACTATAGTAATAACACTATAGTAACAACACTATAGTAACAACACTATAGTAATTACACTATAGTAATTACACTATAGTAACAACACTATAGTAACAACACTATAGTAATAGTAATAACACTATAGTAACAGTAATTACACTATAGTAATAACACTGTAGTAATAACACTGTAGTAATTACACTATAGTAATAACACTGTAGTAATAACACTATAGTAATAACACTATAGTAATAACACTATAGTAATAACACTATAGTAATAGTAATAACACTATAGTAATAACACTATAGTAACAACACTATAGTAACAACACTATAGTAACAACACTATAGTAACAACACTGTATTACCATTGTATGTGTTACTGAGTTGCTGGAATATATTTTACCGTATCTATTTTCTTGGAGAAACAGAAGTAAGAAGGGCTGCTAGCCATCTTCAGTAATCCTACATCAAAGTTGTCAACAAACACACAACTCAACAACTTGTTAATCATGCATTGATGTTAATGGGAGTAGACAACATTACAAAAAAAAAAGAAAGTTGATTCCTTTTTGAAATCAATATCAAATTCAATGAATGATGATAATATGAGACTCGATTGTCAAGTGGTCAGTCACAGACATCCCGTCTTGCTGTTGTCTCTGTTAGAACAGCCGACACATTAAAACTACATTCTGCTCTTCCCTCGGTTGTGGTATACTACTCACCCACCACTTGTTTTGGTACAGCTGAAGGACGGGCCAGAAATATGTAACCTTATATTTTGGCGTTATGATAGGGTAAGATAGTTGCGCTAAGCTCATGAGGCATTATTATACGTTAATATTATTTACGTTTTAAATGGAGAGAAATTAAGACTTTATTAAAATTACCACTGGAAAAGGATTCACAAAACGACCAGATCCGTAGTTTTTAAAAACAACTATGTTTCCAGGTAGTGTAATATGACAAGGCTTCTAAAAACCATGAAATGAAAACAGAGAAAGAGAGAATTACAGTATGTTTATGGTCAGCTTTAAATAGTTTACTAAAGGAAATGAGAGTTAGTAGATGTCTGGGGTTGAGGAAGTCTACTAAAGGTCAAATCCTGATTTATGTGTCGGCTACATGTAGGCCGGAGACACACCATGTGTATGTGACCAATACAACTTGATTTGATTTGTAGGCTGGAGACACACCATGTGTATGTGACCAATACAACTTGATTTGATTTGTAGGCTGGAGACACACCATGTGTATGTGACCAATACAACTTGATTTGATTTGTAGGCTGGAGACACACCATGTGTATGTGACCAATACAACTTGATTTGATTTGTAGGCTGGAGACACACAGACACACTTTTCAGATTCCTGTTACTGTTTTGATCTCAAACAAGTATTACTATAGTATTACTGTAGTACCACTATAGTATTACTGTAGTACCACTATAGTATTAATGTAGTATTATTATAGTATTACTGTAGTATTACTATAGTATTACTGTAGTATTACTATAGTATTACTATAGTATTACTATAGTATTACTGTAGTATTACTATAGGTGACTTGTCCTCTTTGAAATGGTCTTATAAAATAGTATATAATAGTTAGCCTATAAGATCGTATTATTATATTTATAAAGATTTACAAGAGTGTTTCCATCAATTACATCATCATCCAGAGTAACATTATTTGACTAGCTATACTTTTTGCCATTAACAATTTTTTATTATTATTATATATATATTTAAAAAAGATATGAATTTAAAACACTTTTAGACTGAGGAAACTATAATTAGAAAACGAGTACGTCCCAACGTTGTAACACACAGAGCCAATGACAACCATCCAATCATGTTGCACATTGCATTGTTGTGATGACAATCATACTGAAGTCCAATCCAAACCATCCTGGTCTCTTCTGCTGCACCTGTTACACATACAAACCTGTCCCAAAGAGTCACAAAACAAGCCATTCCACAGAGTGCTGATCTAGGAGCAGGTCTCCCCCGTTTATACAATTCCATTCATTATGATCTGAAAGTCAAACTGATCCTAGATCAGCACTCCTTCTCTGAGACACTATCTGTAATACAGGCCCAGGCCATTCTCCAGTCAACAGCTCCTGAGGGAAACCAGTAACCCGAGGCTAAGGATAGGTGTAGGAATGGCAGGGCTGCTATCGCTGACTGTGACTGACATGTGTAGCTAGATATATATTATAGATATATGTTAGCTAGATATGTTACGAATCAGAACCCTATGAATAAATTACGTATGTATTATTTAGCATATTTTGACATGACACAATCCTTCCACAGCTATGCAGTGACTTGTTATTCCTAAAACATGTCATGGTTATATATAAGTAATTATAAACTGGGTGGTTCGAGCCCTGAATGCCGATTGGCTGACAGCCGTGGTATATCAGACCGTATACCACAGGTATGACAAAACGTTTATTTTTACTGCTTCTAATTACGTTGGTAACCAGTTTATAATAGCACTATAAGGCATCTCTGGGGTTTGTGGTATATGGCCAATATACCACGACTAAGGACTGTATCCAGGCACTCCACGTTGCGTCGTGCTTAACAGCCCTTAGCTGTGGTATATTGGCCATATACCACACCTCCTCGTACCTTATTGCTTAAATATACTACAATTAAAGTTTAAATGGCTAATGGAAAAATATGAATGGACACCTTTTTCAGGATACATTGTAATAGCCTAAACATTATAGTTCAGAGACAACTTCATGCAATAATGTATAATACTTTCATGTTGGAAACCCAGCAATAGTCTTCCATTTCAGCATGACCTTCTCTCTATCCACTCGCACTTTATGGATAATTAACTAAATATCCACTTCGAGAGGCCTGGCCGTAGCAGAATGATTTCATAATAACTTACTCAACTGATTAGGTTCATGACTGCCGTTGACTCTTCCGTCAGTGTGTATCTGGAGATGAAAACCAATGCCAACCCGACAGTACAGTCTGCAAGTCCTGCGTCCTGAACCACTCATAGTACCGTCTTCCAGAAGTTGGTCCTCCAAAGAGACGTATTCAACCGATCCAGTGATTACTACCGCGGCGATGGAGACCACAGCTGCGCAAATCAGCTGCAGCAGAGCGAAGGTAAAAAGAGAGAGAGGAACATTCATTCTTCCCAACAACAAAAAAGGAAACTCTGTCTGTCCTCTGGCTCTGCTAGGCCACTTCTTATCCTTCTGGCATTTTGTTGTTGTGGTTCTTGAGCTCTCTAGTGTGCTGTGCCAGTGCACGAGGAACCGTGCGCACCCCGCGCACATCCAGTTCCAGCAGAGTTCGGCCGGCCGTGCAGCGAGGCGGTGTATTTATCAGACTGGTCTCATAGACTAGATGTAACATAGTACATGTAAATCCGGGACAATCAAATTAGTTTTATATGTTACATTTGGTATGGTTACATAAGACAAAAAAAAGTTGCCTTTAAGGCAAAATTGAATGGAGGGTGGATGAATCGAAGTCTTACCGAACGTCTAGCTAACCGAAAGGTTGCGTGATCGAATCTCACTAGGGACAATTTTAGCTAATTAGCAACTTTGCTACTACTAACTTGTTTTACTACTTTGCAACTACTTAGAACGTTAGCTAACCATTCCCATAACCCTAACTTTAACCTATTTAGATAACCCTAAACCTTTAACCTAACCCCTAACCCTAACCCCTAGAGCTAGCTAACATTAGCGTTAGCCACCTAGCTAACGTTAGTCACAACAAATTGGTATTTGTAACATACCATATGTTTAGTAAATTCACAAGATATTGTACATTCTGAAAATTCGTAGCATATTGTACGAATTGTAATTTATAACATATTGTACGAAATAGATGATGGACATCCACAAGTTAATACATAACATACGAAACTTTAAAGTACTAAATGGACTGTCCCGGATTTACATCCAGAATAATACCAAATGCTCTGAGACTAAGTTGGTGTTGTAGCTGCTTGCTGGAGTGGTTCCGCTGGCCTGGCACACACGGAGATATTTATAACCAACACAATGATCTCACTGCTTAAATGCATGCCGGACTTCTGAAGGACGCTCTTTCTCTCATCCGGATGTTCTCTCTCAAACACCAGCTCTGCTCAATATCGACCTGCGCTGCAAACAGCAACGATGAGGCCAACAAAAGAGCATGAAACTGACAGTGCGCATTTTCCACTCCTCGGTGCCAGGACGCAGCATGCGCAGCATGTTTTAATAGATCTGCAGCACACCAATAATGAATAACTGAACTAGAGAGAGAGAGAGATCCCTTGACGGTCTATTGTCGAAATCTGAGAGTTGCTGTGGAAAGTTCAAACTTTGCGGTGCGACCTGAGTGCGACAATATAAAGATGAAGAACTGCGTGTGTATGTGAGGGGCAGTGGGGTTTAAAATAGATAGTCCTACAGCCCTACAGCCCTACAGCTCAACAGCCCTACAGCTTTACAGTCCTGCAGCCCTACAGCTTTACAGTCCTGCAGCCCTACAGCTTTACAGTCCTGCAGCCCTACAGCTTTACAGTCCTGCAGCCCTACAGCTTTACAGTCCTGCAGCCCTACAGCTTTACAGTCCTGCAGCCCTACAGCTTTACAGTCCTGCAGCCCTACAGCTTTACAGTCCTGCAGCCCTACAGCTTTACAGTCCTACAGCCCTACGGCTTTACAGTCCTACAGCCCTACAGCCCTACAGCTCAACAGCCCTACAGCTTTACAGTCCTGCAGCCCTACAGCTTTACAGTCCTGCAGCCCTACAGCTTTACAGTCCTGCAGCCCTACAGCTTTACAGTCCTGCAGCCCTACAGCTTTACAGTCCTGCAGCCCTACAGCTTTACAGTCCTGCAGCCCTACAGCTTTACAGTCCTGCAGCCCTACAGCTTTACAGTCCTGCAGCCCTACAGCTTTACAGTCCTACAGCCCTACGGCTTTACAGTCCTATTAGCCCTACGGCTTTACAGTCCTGCAGCCCTACAGACCTACAGCTTTACAGTCCTACAGCCCTACGGCTTTACAGTCCTACAGCCCTACGGCTTTACAGTCCTGCAGCCCTACAGCTTTACAGTCCTGCAGCCCTACAGCTTTACAGTCCTGCAGCCCTACAGCTTTACAGTCCTGCAGCCCTACAGCCCTACGGCTTTACAGTCCTACAGCCCTACAGCTTTACAGTCCTGCAGCCCTACAGCCCTACGGCTTTACAGTCCTGCAGCCCTACAGACCTACAGCTTTACAGTCCTGCAGCTTTACAGTCCTGCAGCCCTACAGACCTACAGCTTTACAGTCCTGCAGCCCTACAACCCTACAGCTTTACAGTCCTGCAGCTTTACAGTCCTGCAGCCCTACAGCCCTACAGCCCTACAGTCCTGCAGCCCTACAGACCTGCAGCCCTACAGACCTACGGCTTTACAGTCCTACAGCTTTACAGTCCTGCAGCCCTACAACCCTACAGATTTACAGTCCTGCAGCTTTACAGTCCTGCAGCCCTACAACCCTACAGCTTTACAGTCCTGCAGCTTTACAGTCCTGCAGCCCTACAGCCCTACAGCCCTACAGTCCTGCAGCCCTACAGTCCTGCAGCCCTACAGACCTACAGCTTTACAGTCCTGCAGCCCTACAACCCTACGGCTTTACAGACCTACAGCTTTACAGTCCTGCAGCCCTACAGCCCTACAGCCCTACAACCCTACGGCTTTACAGACCTGCAGCCCTACAACCCTACGGCTTTACAGACCTACAGCTTTACAGTCCTGCAGCCCTACAACCCTACGGCTTTACAGTCCTACAGCCCTACAACCCTACGGCTTTACAGTCCTACAGCTTTACAGTCCTGCAGTCCTACAGCCCTACAACCCTACGGCTTTACAGTCCTACAGCTGTACAGTCCTGCAGCCCTACAACCCTACAGCTTTACAGTCCTGCAGCCCTACAACCCTACGGCTTTACAGACCTACAGCTTTACAGTCCTGCAGCCCTACAGCCCTACAGTCCTGCAGCCCTACGGCTTTACAGTCCTACAGCCCTACAACCCTACGGCTTTACAGTCCTACAGCTTTACAGTCCTGCAGCCCTACAGTCCTACAGCCCTACAGCTTTACAGTCCTGCAGCCCTACAGCCCTACAGCTTTACAGTCCTGCAGCCCTACAGCTCTACAGCTTTACAGTCCTGCAGCCCTACAGCCCTACGGCTTTACAGTCCTACAGCCCTACAGCCCTACAGCTCAACAGCTTTACAGTCCTGCAGCCCTACAGACCTACAGTTCCTCAGGTGACATTTCGCAGTTTTAACATCGCACTTTCAGGGCAGGCAGACTCGCGCACTGCTTAGCACAATATAGCTTTTTTCGTTAGCTAATGTAGTCTATTTACCGATATGAGTGTTGCTCTGTCCCTGCGATTAAGAGGGAATATAATAGAATACAATATAAAACAATATAGTAGATCTTCTGAATCCAAGGTACATTTTGGGTGAGATATTGCAATAGATTAGAGAATTCAAAATAAACCATTAATGGTACTGCCAATTGTTTTTCTCGAGAAAGACTGCTATTAATGAGAGATTTTTTTGAAAAGTAAATAAGTAAATATATAGATAAGGGTTAATGTATTCATAAAACTAACAGGCCTATTTTTACAAAACCCATAAGAAAAGTAGCCACAGCCTGCTATCGTTTTAGTGTGAATTGATTAACCTAATTCTCAGTCATGGTCTCCTACAAGCAGACCATGTTGTTGTCCAAACCAGTTGTCTCCTTTCCAGATCATACAGAGCAGGTAACGCTTAAGGAGGATGTTAACATATTCCGTGCTGCGTCCATGTGCTCCTGTCTCAGTGGGAATCCACTCCTGCTTTGTTATGGTGTCGGCGTCATATGGGAAAAAACTCACTGAAAACTGCAGTAGTAAATCACTAGGAACTGCAGTCAAGGCTCAGTCAGGGCACAGACAAAATAATGCTCATACATACAGTGCTTTCAGAAAGAATTCCTACCGCTTTGACTTATTCCACAGGATGTTGTGTTACAGCCTGAATTCAAAATGGATGAAATATTTTTAGGTTAGTATTGTGGAGTAACTATAAAGTTGTTGATCCATCCTCAGTTTTCTCCCATCACAGCAATTTAACGTTATAGCTGTTTTTAAAGTCACCATTGTCTTCATGGTGAAATCCCTGAGCAGTTTCCTTCCTCTCCTGCTACTGAGTTAGGAAGGACACCTGTATCTCTGTAGTGACTGGGTGTATTGATATACCGTCCAAAGTGTAATGAATAACTTCACCATGCTTAAAGGAATAGTCAATGTCTGCTTTTTATTTTACCCATCTATCAATAGGTGACCTTCTTTGTGAGGCATTGAAAACCTTCCTGGTCTTTGTGATTGAATCTGTGTATGAAATTCACTGCTCGACTGAGGGACCTTGTAGATAATTGTATGTGTGGGGTACAGAAGTGAGGTAGTCATTAAACAATCATGTTAAACACTATTATTACACACAGAGTGAATCCATGCAACTTATTATGTAACTTTTTAAGCACAGTTTTACTCCTTAGTGTATTTAGGCTTGCCATAACAAAGGGCTTGAATACTTATTGACTGAATGTAACCGATGTGAAATGGCTAGCTAGTTAGCGGTGGTGCGCGCTAATAGCCTTTCAATCGGTGACGTCACTTGCTCTGAGACCTTGAAGTAGGGTTTCCCCTTGCTCTGCAAGGGCCGCGGCTTTTGTGGAGCGATGGGTAACGATGCTTCATGGGTGACTGTTGTTGATGTGTGCAGAGGGTCCCTGGTTCGCGCCCGGGTCGGGGCGAGGGGACGGACTAAAGTTATACTGTTACATCAAGACATTTCAGCTTTTAATTTGTAAACATTTTGAAAAACATAATTCCACTTTTACATGATGGCGTATTGTGTTTAGGCCAGTGACAAAAATTGTCAATTTAAACAATTTTAAATTCAGGCTGTAACACAACAAAATGTGGAAAAAGACAATGGATGTGAATACTGCTATAGATGTAAAAACATACACACAGCCTATAGGCTACTGTACATCTAAATACGGGGTTTATCTGTGATGGAATAGAATATAATAAAAATAGATTAGGATACATTAGAACAGAATAGAATAGATATTAAATCACTGTGAACTGTAGCCAGTGGAACAGACAAACACTTTACACATAGTAGCAGTCAAAGGTTTGGACACACCTACTCATTCAATGGTTCTTCTTTATTTGTACTATTTTCTACATTGTAGAATAATAGTTAAAACATGAAAACTATTAAATAACACATATGGAATCATGTAGTAACCGAAAAAGTGTTAAACAAATCTAAATATATTTTAGATTTGAGATTCTTCAAAGTAGTAGTTTTGATGTCTTCGTTGTTATTCTACAACGTATAAAATAGTAAAAATTAAGAAAAAGACTTGAATGAGTTAGTGTGTCCAAACTTTTGACTGGTACTGTATATACCCTGTACCCTGTGGGATAGGGTCTGGCTCTCGTACCCTGTCTATTCATCCAGAACATGTTGATGTGTAGTCTCAGTGTAACGGCGTTCTTCCTGGGGTGAAGGAGAGGACCAAAGCGCAGCGCGGCTAGTGTTCAACATGTTTAATAAAAGACAAGTGAAACACTACAAACAACATACAAAATAACAAAATGTGCAAAAACCGAGACAGACCTATCTGGTGCAGACAACCACAGAGACAGGAAACAAACACCCACAAAATCCCAACACAAAACAAGCCTCCTATATATGATTCTCAATCAGGGACAACGATTACCATCTGCCTCTGATTGAGAACCATATTAGGCTGGACATAGAAACAGACAAACTAGACACACAACATAGAATTCCCACCCAGCTCACGTCCTGACCAACACTAAACAAGCAAAACACATAATAACTCTGGTCAGGACGTTACACTAAGTGGTCACACTTTATTTTGAAAGGCAGATAGTCCTGTAGATGGTCATACACTACACCAACACATCTGTTGCTAAGAAACTGGTTGCTAAGGTTACGGTTTGGGTTAGAATTAGGGTTAAGGTTAGGGTTAGGATAAGGGTTAAGGTTAGGGTTAGTAGATAGTTAGTCTACGGACTATCAGTAACATTTCAACTATCCAAATAAAGTTTATTTTATTATTTATTAAGTTATTTCTTTTTTTATTTGATTTATTTGTAAATTATTTTATATTGTTTTGTAATTGATGGATTTTCAACTATGAGAACAGAGACAACGACAACAAGTTCATCTTAAGGTTTTAGCCTTGACATGTATTCACCACTGTATTCCCAGACCTCATTATTTCACGGACCGCTTTGTTTGACTTTGATTGTCTGTGTACAGGGGTCTGATGTGTGGACTAGGGTGTGTGTCTGTTTGCAGGGGTCTGTGTGTGTGGATTAGGGTGTGTGTCTGTTTGCAGGGGTCTGTGTGTGTGGACTAGGGTGTGTGTGTGTCACAGGAGGTTGGTGGCACCTTAATTGGGGAGGATGGGCTCGTGGTAATGCCTGGATGGTTTCCTGCTGCTTTATGCCATTCCATTGGCTCCGTTCAATTGATTATCATGAGCCGTCCTCCAATCAGCAGCCTCCACTGGTGTATGTGATCTATGTGTGTGTGGACTATGGTCTGTTCTTTATTTTACTATTATTATTATCTATCCTGATGCCTAGTCACTTTACCCTGCCTTCATGTACATATCTACCTCAAATACCTTATTATTATCTATCCTGATGCCTAGTCACTTTACCCTGCCTTCATGTACATATCTACCTCAAATACCTTATTATTATCTATCCTGATGCCTAGTCACTTTACCCTGCCTTCATGTACATATCTACCTCAAATACCTTATTATTATCTATCCTGATGTCTAGTCACTTTACCCTGCCTTCATGTACATATCTACCTCAAATACCTTATTATTATCTATCCTGATGTCTAGTCACTTTACCCTGCCTTCATGTACATATTTACCTCAAATACCTTATTATTAACTATCCTGATGTCTAGTCACTCTACCCTGCCTTCATGTACATATCTACCTCAAATACCTTATTAGTATCTATCCTGATGCCTTGTCACTTTACCCTGCCTTCATGTACATATCTACCTCTAATACCTTATTATTAACTGTCCTGATGTCTAGTCACTTTACTCTGCCTTCATGTACATATCTACCTCAAATACCTTATTATTATCTATCCTGATGCCTGGTCACTTTACCCTGCCTTCATGTACATATCTACCTCAAATACCTTATTATTATCTATCCTGATGCCTGGTCACTTTACCCTGCCTTCATGTACACATCTACCTCAAATACCTTATTATTATCTATCCTGATGTCTAGTCACTTTACCCTGCCTTCATGTACATATCTACCTCAAATACCTTATTATTATCTATCCTGATGTCTAGTCACTTTACCCTGCCTTCATGTACATATCTACCTCAAATACCTTATTATTATCTATCCTGATGCCCATCTCCTTTCTTATTTCTTCTTATTTTTATTTCACCTTTATTTAAGCAGGTAAACTAGTTGAGAACAAGTTCTCATTTACAACTGCGACCTGGCCAAGATAAAGCAAAGCAGTGCGACACAAACAACAACACAGAGTTACATGGGATAAACAAACATACAGTCAGTAACACAATATAAAAAAAGAAAGTCTTTATACAGTGTGTGCAAATGGCGTGAGGAGGTAAGGCAATAAATAGGCCATAGTAGCAAAGTAATTACAATTTAGCAGACTAACACTGGAGTGATAGATGAGCAGATGATGGTGAGCAGATGATGGTGTGTAAGTAGGGATACTGGTGTGCAAAAGAGCAGAAAAGTAAATAAAAACAATATGGGGATGAGGTAGGTAGATTGGGTGGGCTATTTACAGATGGACTGTGTACAGCTGCAGCGATCGGTTAGCTGCTCAGATAGCTGATGCTAAAATGAGTGAGGGAAATATAAGTCTCCAGCTTCAACGATTTTTGCAATTCGTTCCAGTCACTGGCAGCAGAGAACTGGAAGAAAAGGCTGCCAAGCGCGGTGTTGGCTTTGGAGATGACCAGTGAGATATACCTGCTGGAGTGCGTGCTACGGGTAGGTGTGGTTGACTTGTGAGCTGAGATAAGGCGGAGCTTTACCAAGCAAAGACTTATAGATGACCTGTAGCCCGTGGGCCTGGCAACGAATATGTAGCGAGGGCCAGCGGACTAGAGCATACAGGTCGCGGAGGTCGGTGGTATAAGGTGATTTGTTGACAAAACGCATGCCCTGTGATAGACTGAATACAGTTTGCTGAGTAGAGTATTGGAAGTTATTTTGAAAATGACATCACCAAAGTCGAGGATTGGTAGGATAGTCAGTTTTACTAGGGTATGTTTGGCTGCATGAGTGAAGGAGGCTTTGTTGCAAAATAGGAAGCCGATTCTAGATTTAATGTTGGATTGGAGATGTTTAATATGAGTCTGGAAGGAGACTTTACAGTAGGGCCAGACACCTAGGTATTTGTAGTTGTCCACATATTCTAAGTCAGAACCGTCCAGAGTAGTGATGCTAGTTGGGCGGGCGGGTGCGGGTAGCGATCGGTTGAAGAGCATGCATTTGGTTTTACTAGCATTTAAGAGCAGTTGGAGGCCACAGAAGGAGTGTTGTATGACATTGAAGCTCGTTTGGAGGTTAGTTAACACAGTGTCCAAAGAAGGGCCAGATGTATACAGAATGGTGTCATCTGGTAAGAGGTGGATCAGGGAATCGCCCGCAGCAAGAGCGACATCGTTGATATATACAGAGAAAAGAGTTGGCCCGAGAATTGAACCCTGTGGCACCCCCATAGAGACTGCCAGAGGTCCGGACAACATGCCCTCCGATTTGACACACTGAACTCTGTCTGAGAAGTAGTTGGTGAACCAGGCAAGGCAGTCATTTGAGAAACCAAAGCTGTTGAGTCTGCCGATAAGAATACGGTGATTGACAGAGTCGAAAGCCTTGGCCAGGTCAATGAAGACGTCTGCACAGTACTGTCTTTTATCGATGGCGGTTATGATATCGTTTAGTACCTTGAGCGTGGCTGAGGTGCACCCATGACCAGCTCGGAAACCAGATTGCACAGCGGAGAAGGTACGGTGGGATTCGAAATGGTCGGTGATCTGTTTATTAACTTGGCCTTCAAAGACTTTAGAAAGGCAGGGCAGGATGGATAAAGGTCTATAACAGTTTGGGTCTAGAGTGTCACCCCCTTTGAAGAGGCAGCTTTCCAATCTTTAGGGATCTCGGACGATACGAAAGAGAGGTTGAACAGACTGGTAATAGGGGTTGCAACAATGGCGGCGGATAATTTTAGAAAGAGTGGCTCCAGATTGTCTAGCCCAGCTGATTTGTACGGGTCCAGGTTTTGCAGCTCTTTCAGAACCTCTGCTATCTGGATTTGGGTGAAGGAGAAGCTGGGGAGGCTTGGGCAAGTAGCTGCGGGGTGTGCGGAGTTGTTTGCCGGGTTTGGGGAAGCCAGGAGGAAAGCATGGCCAGCCGTAGAGGAATTCTCGATTATCATGGATTTATCGGTGGTGACAGTGTTACCTAGCCTCAGTGCAGTGGGCAGCAAGGTGGGAGGGAGGATGTGCTCTTATTATCCATGGACTTCACAGTGTCGCAAAACTTTTTGGAGTTAGAGCTACAGGATGCAAATTTCTGTTTGAAAAAGCTAGTCTTTGCTTTCCTGACTTCCCTGACTATTTGATGCTAGTGCAGTCCGCCACAGGATGTTTTTGTGCTGGTCGAGGGCAGTCAGGTCTGGAGTGGCTATATCTGTTCTTAGTTCTCCATTTTTTGAAAGGGGCATGCTTATTTAAGATGGTGAGGAAATTACTTTTAAAGAATGACCAGGCATCCTCGACTGACGGAATGAGGTCAATATCCTTCCAGGATACCCGGGCCAGGTCGATTAGAAAGGCCTGCTTGCAGAAGTGTTTTAGGGAGCGTTTGACAGTAATGAGGGGTGGTCGTTTGACCGCGGACCCGTAGCGGATGTAGGCAATGAGGCAGTGATCACTGAGATCCTGATTGAAAACAGCAGGTGTTGGTCAGCAAGTTGGTCAGTATAATATCTATGAGGGTGCCTATGTTTACGGATTTAGGGGTGTACCTGGTGGGTTCCTTGATGATTTGTGTGAGATTGAGGGCATCTAGCTTAGATTGTAGGACTGCCGGGGTGTTAAGCATATCCCAGTTTAGTTTACCTAACAGAACGAACTCTGAAGATAGATGAAGGGCAATCAAAAAAAATAAAAAATAAAAAGAGGTATTGTAGTTGTAGTAATTTAGTTTGCTAGCCGGGAGATGCGCCTGGCTTGCGGCTAACTGGTGCTAGCTACGGGGCAGGGGCGTTAGCCACTATAGCCACTCGGTAGCAGCTAGCTAGCAGCGATGATCCGATGCAAAGGTCCAGAGCTTACAGCAAGGATCCGGTGGAGTAGTGGATTCTAGCCGTGTTGGGGTAGAGTACGGGAGGCGTTAGCTGTGTAGCTGAGTGATCACTGAGTAGGCCGGGAAGTGGGCTCAGGGCTAGCTTCGGGGCTGGGTCACTTGGTGGCATCCAGCTAACTGTGATGATCAGGAGTAATGATCCAGGGTTTACGGCAGGAATCCGGCGTTGTAGTGGAGAAAACAGTCCGATACTGGCAGGCTGGCAAGTATTATCCAGGCTAAAAGCGGCTGGTGTCTGTGCAGAAGGTAAAGGCCGCTAGCAGTGGCTAACAATGACTAAATAGCTAGTAGCTAATTAGCTGGTTATCCTCTGATGGCTAGCTGCTGATGAAGGATCTGACTATAAGGTCTAAAAATATCACATTGGCTGAGGCGGGTTACCGGAAGGTATATTTAATAAAAAAAATTGAAAAGAAATTGAAAAGAAATTGAAATATATTCCAAAAAATACGTAAAATAACAAAAAATACACGAGAGAACGAGAAACCACGTCTGCACTGCTACGCCATCTTGGTTCCATCTTTAAGATCACTTCCTCCTGCCTGGGGCCTATCTCAAATAGCACCCTATTCCTTATAAAGTAGTGCACTAGCGTATTCCTAGAGTGCCATTTGGGACAGAGACCTGCCATTCGCTCTCAGAGTGTGTACCGTAACCAGAGAGCTTCCCTTGCAGACCCTTTCTCAGCAGGGAAAGATTAGTTCCGTCTAGTTTTCCCCTGGATTCCCTCCTGTGTCTATATTCTGACCTCTGAGAAGGGAGAGTGGGGTGGGGGAGGGTTTTAAGCCTCTGGTCTGGTAGGAAATAAGTAGAGAGAGAGACAGCAAGCGAGAGGTGGGAGGAGAGAGAAAGAGAGAGAGGAGAGAGAGAGAGGGGAGGAGAAAAAGAGGAGGAGAGAGAGAGGGGAGGAGAAAAAGAGGAGGAGAGAGAGAGGTAGAAAGAGAGATAGAGAGAGGGGGAGGAGTAAGAGAGAGAGAAAGAGAGAGGGAGAGAGAGGGGGAGAGAAAGGGGGAAAGATAGAGATGGAACAAGGGGGGAGGAGAGAGCGAGAGCAGGGGGGAGAGAGATAGGCACACCTTAATTGACAAACATACCAGAACAAAGGCAAATTCTTCTCATGCTTTGTTGATTTTTTAAAAAGCTTTTGACTCAATTTGGCATGAGGGTCTGCTATACAAATTGATGGAAAGCGGTGTTGTGGGGGGAAAACATACAACGTTATAAAATCCATGTACACAAACAACAAGGGTGCGGTTAAAAATGTCAAAAATCACATACGTATCTTTCCACAGGGCCGTGGGGTGAGACAGGGATGCAGCTTAAGCCCCACCGTCTTCAACATATATATATATATATATATATATATATATCAACGAATTGGCGAGGGCACTAGAACAGTTTGCAGCACCCGGCCTCACCCTACTAGAATCTGAAGTCAAATGTCTACTGTTTGCTGGTGATCTGGTGCTTCTGTCCCCAACCAAGGAGGGCCTACAGCAGCACCTAGATATTCTGTACAGATTCTGTCAGACCTGGGCCCTGACAGACCTGGGCCCTGACAGTAAATGTCAGTAAGACAAAAATAATAGTGTTCCAAAAAGGTCCAGTTGCCAGGACCACAAATACAAATTCCATCTAAACACTGTCCCTAGAGCACACAAAAAACGATAAATACCTCGGCCTTAACATCAGCACCACAGGTAACTTCCACAAAGCTGTGAACAATCTGAGAGGCAACGCAAGAAGGCTCATCAACGTCCTGGATCCACCCTAACCCTAACCTCTCATTAACATCCTGGGTCAACCCTAACCCTAACCTCTCATCAACATCCTGGGTCAACACTAACCTCTCATCAACATCCTGGGTCAACACTAACCCTAACCTCTCATCAACATCCTGGGTCAACACTAACCTCTCATCAACATCCTGGGTCAACCATAACCCTAACCTCTCATCAACATCCTGGGTCAACACTAACCTCTCATCAACATCCTGGGTCAACCATAACCCTAACCTCTCATCAACATCCTGGGTCAACCCTAACCTCTCATCAACATCCTGGGTCAACCCTAACCTCTCATCAACATCCTGGGTCAACACTAACCTCTCATCTACATCCTGGGTCAACCCTAACCTCTCATCAACATCCTGGGTCAACACTAACCTCTCATCTACATCCTGGGTCAACCATAACCCTAACCTCTCATCAACATCCTGGGTCAACCCTAACCTCTCATCAACATCCTGGGTCAACCCTAAACTCTCATCAACATCCTGGGTCAACACTAACCTCTCATCAACATCCTGGGTCAACCCTAACCTCTCATCAACATCCTGGGTCAACACTAACCTCTCATCAACATCCTGGGTCAACACTAACCTCTCATCAACATCCTGGGTCAACCCTAACCCTAACCTCTCATCTACATCCTGGGTCAACCCTAACCCTAACCTCTCATCAACATCCTGGGTCAACCCTAACCTCTCATCAACATCCTGGGTCAACACTAACCTCTCATCAACATCCTGGGTCAACCCTAACCTCTCATCAACATCCTGGGTCAACCCTAACCTCTCATCAACATCCTGGGTCAACCCTAACCTCTCATCAACATCCTGGGTCAACACTAACCTCTCATCAACATCCTGGGTCAACACTAACCTCTCATCAACATCCTGGGTCAACCCTAACCTCTCATCAACATCCTGGGTCAACCCTAACCTCTCATCAACATCCTGGGTCAACACTAACCTCTCATCAACATCCTGGGTCAACCCTAACATCTCATCAACATCCTGGGTCAACCCTAACCTCTCATCAACATCCTGGGTCAACACTAACCTCTCATCAACATCCTGGGTCAACACTAACCTCTCATCAACATCCTGGGTCAACACTAACCCTAACCTCTCATCAACATCCTGGGTCAACACTAACCCTAACCTCTCATCAACATCCTGGGTCAACACTAACCTCTCATCTACATTCTGGGTCAACACTAACCTCTCATCAACATCCTGGGTCAACACTAACCTCTCATCAACATCCTGGGTCAACCCTAACCTCTCATGTACATCCTGGGTCAACCCTAACCTCTCATCTACATCCTGGGTCAACCCTAACCTCTCATCAACATCCTGGGTCAACACTAACCTCTCATCAACATCCTGGGTCAACCCTAACCTCTCATCAACATCCTGGGTCAACCCTAACCTCTCATCAACATCCTGGGTCAACCCTAACCTCTCATCAACATCCTGGGTCAACACTAACCTCTCATCAACATCATGGGTCAACCCTAACCTCTCATCAACATCCTGGGTCAACACTAACCTCTCATCTACATCCTGGGTCAACCATAACCCTAACCTCTCATCAACATCCTGGGTCAACCCTAACCTCTCATCAACATCCTGGGTCAACCCTAACCTCTCATCAACATCCTGGGTCAACACTAACCTCTCATCAACATCCTGGGTCAACCCTAACCTCTCATCAACATCCTGGGTCAACACTAACCTCTCATCAACATCCTGGGTCAACACTAACCTCTCATCAACATCCTGGGTCAACCCTAACCTCTCATCAACATCCTGGGTCAACCCTAACCTCTCATCAACATCCTGGGTCAACACTAACCTCTCATCTACATCCTGGGTCAACCCTAACCCTAACCTCTCATCAACATCCTGGGTCAACACTAACCTCTCATCAACATCCTGGGTCAACACTAACCTCTCATCAACATCCTGGGTCAACCCTAACCTCTCATCAACATCCTGGGTCAACACTAACCTCTCATCAACATCCTGGGTCAACCCTAACCTCTCATCAACATCATGGGTCAACACTAACCTCTCATCAACATCCTGGGTCAACCCTAACCTCTCATCAACATCCTGGGTCAACCCTAACCTCTCATCAACATCCTGGGTCAACCCTAACCTCTCATCAACATCCTGGGTCAACCCTAACCTCTCATCTACATCCTGGGTCAACCCTAACCTCTCATCAACATCCTGGGTCAACCCTAACCTCTCATCAACATCCTGGGTCAACACTAACCTCTCATCAACATCCTGGGTCAACACTAACCTCTCATCAACATCCTGGGTCAACCCTAACCTCTCATCAACATCCTGGGTCAACACTAACCTCTCATCAACATCCTGGGTCAACACTAACCTCTCATCAACATCCTGGGTCAACACTAACCCTAACCTCTCATCAACATCCTGGGTCAACACTAACCCTAACCTCTCATCAACATCCTGGGTCAACACTAACCTCTCATCTACATTCTGGGTCAACACTAACCTCTCATCAACATCCTGGGTCAACACTAACCTCTCATCAACATCCTGGGTCAACCCTAACCTCTCATCAACATCCTGGGTCAACCCTAACCTCTCATCAACATCCTGGGTCAACCCTAACCTCTCATCTACATCCTGGGTCAACCCTAACCTCTCATCTACATCATGGGTCAACCCTAACCTCTCATCAACTTCCTGGGTCAACACTAACCTCTCATCAACATCCTGGGTCAACACTAACCTCTCATCAACATCCTGGGTCAACCCTAACCTCTCATCAACATCCTGGGTCAACCCTAACCTCTCATCAACATCCTGGGTCAACCCTAACCTCTCATCAACATCCTGGGTCAACACTAACCTCTCATCAACATCATGGGTCAACCCTAACCTCTCATCTACGTCCTGGGTCAACCCTAACCTCTCATCAACATCCTGGGTCAACCCTAACCTCTCATCAACATCCTGGGTCAACACTAACCTCTCATCAACATCATGGGTCAACCCTAACCTCTCATCAACATCTTGGGTCAACCCTAACCTCTCATCAACATCCTGGGTCAACACTAACCTCTCATCAACATCCTGGGTCAACCATAACCCTAACCTCTCATCAACATCCTGGGTCAACACTAACCTCTCATCAACATCCTGGGTCAACCCTAACCCTAACCTCTCATCAACATCCTGGGTCAACACTAACCTCTCATCAACATCCTGGGTCAACCCTAACCTCTCATCAACATCCTGGGTCAACCCTAACCTCTCATCAACATCATGGGTCAACACTAACCTCTCATCAACATCATGGGTCAACCCTAACCTCTCATCAACATCCTGGGTCAACACTAACCTCTCATCAACATCCTGGGTCAACCCGAACCTCTCATCAACATCCTGGGTCAACCCTAACCTCTCATCAACATCCTGGGTCAACCATAACCCTAACCTCTCATCAACATCCTGGGTTAACACTAACCTCTCATCTACATCCTGGGTCAACCCTAACCTCTCATCAACATCCTGGGTCAACCCTAACCTCTCATCAACATCCTGGGTCAACACTAACCTCTCATCAACATCCTGGGTCAACCCTAACCTCTCATCAACATCCTGGGTCAACCCTAACCTCTCATCAACATCCTGGGTCAACCCTAACCTCTCATCAACATCCTGGGTCAACCCTAACCTCTCATCAACATCCTGGGTCAACACTAACCTCTCATCAACATCCTGGGTCAACCCTAACCTCTCATCAACATCTTGGGTCAACCCTAACCTCTCATCAACATCCTGGGTCAACACTAACCTCTCATCAACATCCTGGGTCAACCCTAACCTCTCATCAACATCATGGGTCAACCCTAACCTCTCATCTACATCCTGGGTCAACCCTAACCCTAACCTCTCATCAACATCCTGGGTCAACCCTAACCTCTCATCAATATCCTGGGTCAACCCTAACCTCTCATCAATATCCTGGGTCAACACTAACCTCTCATCAACATCCTGGGTCAACACTAACCTCTCATCAACATCCTGGGTCAACCCTAACCTCTCATCAACATCATGGGTCAACCCTAACCTCTCATCTACATCCTGGGTCAACCCTAACCTCTCATCAACATCCTGGGTCAACACTAACCTCTCATCAACATCCTGGGTCAACACTAACCTCTCATCTACATCCTGGGTCAACCCTAACCCTAACCTCTCATCAACATCCTGGGTCAACCCTAACCTCTCATCAACATCATGGGTCAACCCTAACCCTAACCTCTCATCAACATCCTGGGTCAACCCTAACCTCTCATCAATATCCTGGGTCAACCCTAACCCTAACCTCTCATCAACATCCTGGGTCAACCCTAACCCTAACCTCTCATCAACATCCTGGGTCAACCCTAACCTCTCATCTACATCCTGGGTCAACCCTAACCCTAACCTCTCATCAACATCCTGGGTCAACCCTAACCTCTCATCAATATCCTGGGTCAACCATAAGTCTAATGTGTACGGTCTATTATGTCGTTTGGAGAATCCCAGTAATGTGGGAAGTTGTTTGTGCTAAATGGCTTATACAGTGGGGAGAACAAGTAATTGACACACTGCTGATTTTACAGGTTTTCCTACTTACAAAGCATGTAGAGGTCTGTCATTTTTATCATAGGTACACTTCAACTGTGAGAGACGGAATCTAAAACAAAAATCCAGAAAATCACATTGTCTGATTTTAAGTAATTAATTTGCATTTTATTGCATGACTTAAGCTTGGCTTATCAAGCAGCAGTGAGCTAGTCGGAAGACTTCCAATTTAGTGGAGCTCTATTTCGTTCCAATTTTCTGGAAGCTTCAGGGCTCTGGTATTTTCTGTCTGGGAGCTAGTTTCTTGTGACAATTTTTACTTGTATTTTATTATTTTAGTGGTGCAACCGCATCTAGGGTATTACACAAGGTTATGTTTAGATCCTCGGTTAGGTGGTTAACTGATTTTTGTACAGAAGTCCTCGGGTAGGTGGGAAGAGAGTCTGGAAGGACATTTAGGAATCTTTGGGTTATCCGAGAATTTATAGCGCAGCTTTCGATAATCCTTGGTTGGGGTCTGAGCAAATGATTTGTAATAAAATGGTGTACCCATAATCCAGGGTTTTGAGGAAAAACATTTAGATCCACAATATTTATTCCACGGGACAAAACTAGATCGAAGGTATGATTGTGGCAATGCATAAGACCCAAGACATGTTGGACAAAACCCACTGAGTCGATGATAGTTCCAAAAGCCTTTTTGGAGTGGGTCTGTGGGATTCTCCTTATGAATATTGAAGTTTATGATCAGTGATTAGTTCATTGACTACTACTGCCTTGGAAGTGAGGGATCTAACATTAAATAGTCCCATTTTGAGACGGGGGGTATCATCATAATCTCTTTCATTTATGACAGGAATGTAGGAGGTCTTTATTCCAGTGAGGTTGCTAAAGCGAACACCGCCATGTTTAGTTTTGCCCGACCTAGATCGAGGGACAAACACGTCCAGACTCCACTGGCAGGCTGATACCGAACAGGGAAGATAACATTAGAGTTGGCCGACCTAGATCGAGGGACAAACACGTCCAGACTCCACTGGCAGGCTGGCTAATACCGAACAGGGAAGGTTTAGAGTTGCCCGACCTAGATCGAGGGACCAACACGTCCAGACTCCACTGGCAAGCTGGCTAATACCGAACAGGGAAGGTTTAGAGTTGCCCGACCTAGATCGAGGGACAAACACGTCCAGACTCCACTGGCAGGCTGGCTAATACCGAACAGGGAAGGTTTAGAGTTGCCCGACCTAGATCGAGGGACCAACACGTCCAGACTCCACTGGCAGGCTGGCTAATACCGAACAGGGAAGGTTTAGAGTTGCCCGACCTAGATCGAGGGACAAACACGTCCAGACTCCACTGGCAGGCTGGCTAATACCAAACAGGGAAGGTTTAGAGTTGGCCGACAATTGTGTGTTGAGGTATAATTACAGTATAAAATAGATTGGATTTGTGGTGTGAAACATTTTACATGCCTTATGAAAACACAAGCACACACTCACTTTCTCACACACACGCATACACACACACACATACACACACACACACACACACACACACACACACACACACACACACACACACACACACACACACACACACACAAACACACACATATAAATACACACACCAGAGAAAAAAGTTTGAAGCAAGGTGACAGGTGTAACCTCCGCTTGGGCCTTTTTCTCCTCTTGGTACACCATGACCCTGTTAGACACAGAGGGAGAGAGGAAGGGGAGGGAGAGAGAGAGACAGAGAGCGGAAGGGGAGAGATGAGGGAGAGAGAGAGAGAGGAAGGGGAGGGAGAGAGAGAGGGAGAGGGAGAGAGAAAGGGGAGGGAGGAAGGGGAGGGAGAGGAGAGGGAGAGGGAGAGATTTAGGGGGGGAGAGATGAGAGAGAGATGGGAGGGAGAGAGAAAGGGAGAGAGAGAGAGATGGGGGAGAGTGAGGAAGGAAGGAGAGAAAGCGAGATGGGGGAGAGTGAGGAAGGAAGGAAGGAAGGAAGGAAGGAAGGAAGGAAGGAAGGAAGGAAGGAAGGAAGGAAGGAAGGAAGGAAGGAAGGAAGGAAGGAAGGAAGGAAGGAAGGAAGGATGGAAGGAAGGAAGGAAGGAAGGAAGGAGAGAGATGGAGAGAGAGAGAGAGAGGAATGGGAGGGAGAGAGAAAGAGAGAGATGGGGGAGAGAGGAAGGGGAGGGAGAGAGAAAGAGAGAGATGGGGGAGTGAGAGGAAGGGGAGGGAGAGAGAAAGAGAGAGATGGGGGAGAGAGGAAGGGGAGGGAGAGAGAAAGAGAAAGATGGGGGAGTGAGAGGAAGGGGAGGGAGAGAGAAAGAGAGAGATGGGGGAGTGAGAGGAAGGAAGGTTAGGGAGAGAGGTGGTGGTGGTTTCCCAGGTATGTAAATACAAAGGGATAGTCTTTAAAGAATACACCAGGTGTAAATGTGTCCCTGTCAACGAGAGAGAAGATGGAGCGTTTAGTGCATCAGAATAGTACAGTTGTACTGTCTCTGCTTTTTCAGTCGCTTAACAGTGTCACAGATACCCTAATCACCGGAAGGTAACATTAGAGTTGGCTGACTGTTACGTGTCAAGGTTTAATGACAGTATAAAATAGATTGGATTTGTGGTGTGAAGCATTGCGCAAGCTGTAGGAGGCTACGGGGAGGTGTGTGTGTGTGTGTGTGTGTGTGTGTGTGTGTGTGTGTGTGTGTGTGTGTGTGTGTGTGTGTGTGTGTGTGTGTGTGTGTGTGTGTGTGTGTGTGTGTGTGTGTGTGTGTGTGTGTGTGTGTGTGTGTGTGTAGAGAGATAGTAGGTCATTCCCTAAAAACCACTTGAAAGGAGGAAGAGCCCGTCCTAGTTCACCATAGGACACAGTAGCCATGTCAGACCAGTCAGATGTTTTGGCTACGTTGCAGAGTATATATATATATATATATATATATATATATATATATGAGAGAGAGAGAGAGAGAGAGAGAGAGAGAGAGAGAGAGAGAGAGAGAGAGAGAGAGAGAGAGAGAGAGAGAGAGAGAGAGAGAGAGAGAGAGAGAGAGAGAGAGAGAGAGAGAGAGAGAGAGAGAGAGAGAGAGAGAGAGAGAGAGAGAGAGAGAGAGAGAGAGAGAGAGAGAGAGAGAGAGAGAGAGAGAGAGAGAGAGAGAGAGAGAGAGAGAGAGAGAGAGAGAGAGAGAGAGAGAGAGAGAGAGAGAGAGAGAGAGAGAGAGCTCCACAGCACTGAGTTATGTAGGGTCATATGTAACAGGAGAGGCTCAGGAAAAGGAACAATGACACCAGCAGCCAAGCATGGGGCATTAAATATCACAAGCAGGTGGGTATGACACCAGCAGGCATTAAATATCACAGGTAGGTGGGTATGACACCAGCAGATATTAAATATCACAGGCAGGTGGGTATGACACCAGCAGCCATTAAATATCACAGGCAGGTGGGTATGACACCAGCAGGCATTAAATATCACAGGCAGGTGGGTATGACACCAGCAGACATTAAATATCACAGGCAGGTGGGTGTGGAGGGAATATGCTTTGTGGACTAAACCAGACATGCTTTTGTGACTGACTGGTGGTATAAAATGACCTTACAGTGGAGTGTGCATATCATCCATGGAGAGACAATATGTAGCCTAGGTCTACCAGAATCACAGTTGCTTTATAGTTCTCCATTATTTTTTCTCTATTCACCTCCAGGGTGAATTGTTGATATGTGTTGAGGACTGTGCTATGTCCTCCTGGCTCTGTGATAAAGGTGTGAATTCATCTGTGGCCGTTTGAGTGCTGGCTCTGAGGACAATGACATTTGCTGCCGTAGAAATGAGCTGTAATTCACATTCTCTCCGCTCGGTGTCACTGTTGAGCTATGTTTCTACGTCTCAGCGTCTACCTTGAAGGTTCCAAACGTTGCGTCTTTATCCCCTTATTAATCAAATGTAATTGATAGGTAGACTACACTACTGTACAATAATAATGATTGTATCGTTTTACAATTAAAATCTATATTTTTAAACATCCCCCCTAGGCTTTTGTAGATTTCAATAAAGGGTAGGCCATGTTTTATTAGCCTTTATGGCCGATGTTCTGCATTTGTTCATGATCGTAAAGTGTGAATAGCGGACATGTGTTCAAACTGGACTTGCTGAAAAGGAAACTTAATGTCGCTGTAAAAAAGACAGAACTTGTGACTTAACATGGAATAATATATTCTAATTGAATTCAATTGGATTTCTTACATCCACATAATTAGATGTAGTCAGTAGGCCTATTATTGGCTTATGGTAAAGGGAAAGTATGATAATTTACAACTCATCAAGCATGTAGTGGTTTATTTTTTTTATTCTTCTGTTTTATCACATTTTTTATTATTTTATAAATCGAAAACATTTGCAGGTGTTGTTGCTGATATTCTGTGGATGTAAACAAGATGCCATTTGGTGACCCAATAGGGTGAATGCATCGATACTGTTCATAGGAATTACATTTTTTTATCGTTAGAAGTAAATACAAGTTCAGATGTCGGGCTAATAAACACTGGTTACAGGTTCTGCTTCTTGTGGGAAAGAGTTTAGGGAGGAAACGGGCCTTTTTTTATGCAACTTGACGCGGTTTGCGCCCATGAAGTAGCCATGGAGATCTGTTATAGCACCTTTCTTGGAAAAAGCTTTTCTTGCTGTGTATCAGCTAATATCTGTTTCATGCTACTTTATCTCGTCACAAAAGGCCCAATTCCGTGTTGAACTGTGCATCGCAAATCATTTCATGATGATTTTCAGTTGACTAAATCATTTTTTTTGTTATTAAATCATAACATACCAGGAAATTAAAATGAACAGTTAAAATATAATATTTCTGGTGAAATTATTATTATAATGGTTATGTTTATTATTATACAGGGTCTCGTTTCCCAGTTTGCACGACGATGATCATACCAGATGCAGCGTTATTTATGAGCCAACTTTTGAAGCGTTTCCCAGACAAGCATGTAGAGAGAGAACGTTCGCAGTGCGTCATTAGGCCGCTTGTCGATTACTCATAACACGGAAACAAAAGCTGATCTGCTTCCTCTGTTAAAATCTTCATTTAACAATATAATTATTCCAAAATACTGAAGACGGATCAGCTCATATAGAGAGATATTACCACCTATGGCTGCAAATAGGCTACTGAGGCGGTTTATAACGCTCACTCAATACTAATACACCAGGCTAAATCCCAGATTGGCCACATCGCTGCGCTCATGTTGTCACACACCATGAAATACAGTGAGGCCCAAATTACAGACAGTAGCCTTGTCGCAAAATAGAACTCAATTGATCGAACGTGAAATGGATTTAAATATGATTTAAATAGCCTATATAGGCTCATGTATCCTGTATGTATTGTATAATGCAGTCATCTCGGTTTTTAATCCTTCCCTTGTTTGTAACAAGTGCAAAAAAACTTTGGGAATTTTGTATTTGTAGTCAAATTCGTACTGAAGTTATCGGCGGTCACAGTCAGACAGACCGCCTCTTGATTCTCTGTTCATCGGACATCTTCTGTTAATGACGTGACGCGGAAGGGCAACAACAACAAAATATCCTCTAATGTTGCAGTTTGGCGGCTCTATGATCGGTCTGGATTAGGGTGCAGGACCGTGTTTGGGGAAACCGTGGACTGGATCACTCATAGATGTGTGAAGATGTTTAAGTGCCATGTTATTAACGAAGCATGATACTAACGAAGACGCGGGGAAACAGCTCGGCTACTAAATGTTATATTGTAAAATGGTTCTAACTATGATCGTAACGCTACAAAATGCTCTGGGAAACGAGGCCCAGATCTCTCATGATCAAGAAAATCCGACAATGCAGACATGGACTAAACTAAATGTACACCTCTCATGTGATTACAGACTAGGACTGCAGAAAATATGGTTTCATTGTCAGAAGCCCGATCTTCTTTTCATACATCCTGGGCCACAATATCATATTTGTTTTATTAGCCAACACAGCGTGTGAAGAATGGGCGAAACAAACAAGCCTACTCTTTATTTGTACAAAGGCTGAAATAAACGTGGTAACCATAATTACGGTCAATGACCGTCATATCTTTGAGATGGATTTATGACCATTTTTGTCAAGTTAAAACATTTACTTGTTTTAAAAACAATTGGCCCATCTTTCGACCAGTCGTTGCGTTATTCGACGATCTCCAAGTAGGTCTGTGATTTAGTTAGGCATTTGCCACCTTAAACGCGTCGTGTAGTCATGTGGATTCATATTGGATTGTCTATTTTCCTATCTACAACCTTGGTAGATGTAATTTCTTTACCTTGTTTTTTTTTGTATAAACACAGGTTCCACACATAGAGATGAAAATAAAGCTATTTTATTGTCAAATCATTCAACATGATCAGGTAAACTATCAAGTAGTCAATTTCAGCATGAAGGAAGAAACTCGGAAACTACTGTATTCCTCACTGACACAAAAATTCACACTTTGTATTTCAAACACACCAGGTATGTACATCGTCACTGTAGAGACTGCATCAATTCCCGTTGTCGCACGGTGCCCTGTGAAATATAGTCAGTCTGTCTGACGTCATATCCTCATTCGTGTCAATAGCATTCAACCTTTAAAGTGAACATGAAAAAAAAAAAAACGTATTGAATAGTAAACCATGTAATGTAACTCTTTTTTATTTATCATTTTCTATATATGTCTTTATATAATATAAAATCCAAACTTACTGTACATTTAAATACACATATTCTTATTTTACCTTATTTACCAAATTGTAAGTGCCTCATAAGATAAATAAATTCATTTCTGAAGTCAAAATGCATTAGCATAAAGAAACATGACATTTGAAGAAGAAACCAAAAACAGACTCAAGGAACAATAATAATTGTCTGTGTTGAAAACAAGTGCTCCTTTAAGTGGTGTATGGTCAGCCAGCCAGTCAGTGTCAGTCAGTCAGTGTCAGTCAGTCAGTCAGCCAGCCAGTCAGTGTCAGTCAGCCAGCCAGTCAGTCAGTGTCAGTCAGCTAGCCAGCCAGCCAGCCAGCCAGTCAGTCAGCCAGCCAGTCAGCCAGTCAGTGTCAGCCAGCCAGCCAGTCAGTGTCAGCCAGCCAGCCAGCCAGCCAGTCAGTGTCAGTCAGCTAGCCAGCCAGTCAGCCAGCCAGCCAGTCAGTGTCAGCCAGCCAGCCAGCCAGTGTCAGTCAGCCAGCCAGCCAGCCAGTCAGCCAGCCAGTGTCAGCCAGCCAGCCAGTCATATAGCCAGTCAGCCAGTCAGCCAGCCAGCCAGCCAGCCAGTCATATAGCCAGTCAGCCAGCCAGCCAGTCATATAGCCAGCCAGCCAGCCAGTCAGCCAGCCAGCCAGTCATATAGCCAGTCAGCCAGCCAGTCAGTCAGTCAGTCAGCAAAAAAGTTCCTCCCCATGGTCTGTGATGTGATACCCTTTTCCCACTATGGTGCCGACCCAAACCGTGCTGTGCTGGCCTGGGTCTACTGTTTCCCCATTGTCCTTTATGGTCCATCCCAGCAACTTCAGTGGCCAAACCTTACTGTTCTGGTTCGTCTACAGTATATTCTTTACACACTGTCCTTTCAAGCAAGGCTTCCTTAATCAAATGCAATTCCGTAACCAGGCCAGCGCAGCACAGTACAGCTCGGCTCGGCCACTCGCAGTGTGAAAACGGTCTGTTATTGATCTGAAAGTCAATTGTGGGAGGTCATGTGACGCGAGAGGTGGTGCCTCTCCCTGAACGACTCGTTACAGATCGGACACTTGAGTTTCTCCTCACGCCTCCTCTTCACCATCGGCTCCATGGCCAACTCCTTCTTGTGGTGCGACCTCATGTGGTACACCAGGTCAGAGGTCATACGGAAGGAGGCGTTGCACTTGGCGCACCAGTTCTGGGCGGGCAGACACAGAGAGGTGAAGGAGGGGGGGAGTAAGGTTAACGCTGAGGGCATCTGCAGCTGGATGGGGCCCTGGCTCTTAGGCCAGAAGGCTGTGGCAGCAGCCGCTGCGTAGAGGAACGGGCTCTGCTTGGACATGGCGCCCGGCACTGGGCAGTTGGCGCCCAACTCGGCGCCGTGGAGTTTGGCGGCTAGGTGGTCTGCCTGGTAGAGTCTAGAGGAGGAGATGGTGTCTCCAACCGTCGGGTGACAGTCCAGGAGTTTGGGCGTGGTCATGACCAGAGGTGAGATCTGGGAGAAGGAGGAGGTAGCGTGGCGGGAAGGTTGGCTGAAGGCGCTCTTCCTATCCCTGCTGTTCCCCCCACCGTGCTGGACCACGGAGGTGAAGGCGCTCCCTAGCGGAGAGGCCTCCATGCGGGTCTGTGACTGGACAGGCTGAGTCTCCGACAGAACCTGCCTAATGTTGAGATGCTTCTCCTGGGGAGGGTTGCTGCCGGGGCCGGGCCGACCTCCGTCCTTGTTCTCGACGTTGGAGCTCTGGAGGTTTTTGGTGCTGCCGCTGTTACCGTGTGTCTTTAGGCTCTGTGGAGACTTCTTGACCTCGGTGAAGGCGCTGCGTTTACCCTCCCCACCCGACTCGGTGGACCCCGACCCTGGAGGGGAGAACGTCGGCCCTCGTCGATTCTCCTCCAGACCGTACGCTCCCCGATAGTTCTGTGCTGAGCTAGCCAGCTCCTCCTTAGATTTGTGGGACTGAGCCAGACTCAGAGAGGCCCTGCTACCATCCCTCTCTCTGTCCTCCACATCGGAGAATTTCCTCTTCCCAGAGCTCTCGCTGCGGATCTCAGCCTCACGGTCGCTCGGCGGACTGGTTCGACTGTTCTCCAGGTCTCTGGCCAGGTTATGGAAGTCTGTGGAGGGTTTGGCGCTGTCCCCATCCGAGCGGCCCAGTTTAGGGCTAGCTCTGGTGGGTGCGGTGGCGGTAGGGTTGGGGTTAGGGCGCTCAGTGCTTGGCTCCTTACTGGTGACCTCCTCGTCCACACTGCCTGCTGCCATGCTCTGTAGTCTCTTGGTGCAGCGGAACCTCAGATGGGCCAGGAAGGGGAACTCAAACTGGAAGCGCTGGTTGCAGTCAGGACAGGAGTAGGGAGTGGACCCTGGAAATGGACAGAAGGAAAATAATGTCAGTCATTCAGAAAGAAATAACAATATTGGTAATATGCAGTATCTTCCTAAAAGGGTCAAAGTAAAGCTTTGTAAAGCTGAAATAGAACTATCATCTTCTGATTAATATAAACTATAAATTATAAATACAGAACAGGCATATCGCATTCATTTTTTTGGACACCTAATTTTCACAATTTATTTACCCTCAATTGTTGGTGTAAATGATTGTAAATGTACAACATGGTCTTCATTTTTTCTATTTTGTTTACTTTTATTTAACCTTTATTTTTTACAGTTTTTTTCTCATTGAGATAACATCTCTTATCCAAGAGAGACCTGGTCCAATAGCATCAGGGGGAACAACGTTTCAGACAAAACAACGTACATACACTAACACAACATTAAACAAAACTATAAACACACATACAATACAACAATTATATATTACGTTAAAAAAAACACGAAAGTATTTGACAACAGCTGTTATATATACTCTTATATCACTGTGAATTTAAACTGAATATGAGCTACCAGACTATTGGAATTATTTTGATGGATAATTATCAAGATAGAAACTACAAAACAGCCACCTGAAATGGAATGCTTCAATGCAGACCGTCTGGACCTGGTTCACTATTCCGCCATGCTAGTGGGCTACTAACTCACCCTTGGCCTTGACCGGCGCTTTACCGGCACTGAGCAGCAGCAGCTCAATCAGGTCTTTCCCGTACCAGACCAACAGCTCCTCGTCCTTCTCGATCCTCCGGAGAGATCGGTAGAACAGCTGTCCGTTCTTCACGTAGGCCTCGAGGTTCTGCTCGTCTCGGTCCCTCGCCGACTGCACGAGCCGCAGCCACATCAAGCCTTCCGACGTGCTGTTGGCTGCGGATGTGTCCACCTGCGCGTTGAACGGTGACAGAAAGCGAGGCATATTCGTTAGTTGGACCCAAACGAGAAGTCCGTGAGGCAGCATTCATAGGTTGTCCAAAAAATAAAAATAGGCTATTTTGAATGTGTTTTGGCTGTTCAACTATTAATATACATTATAACCTGCACGCTCTCTTGTAAGATAGCACGTCCAATTTGGTCTAATATAAATAATATAGGCTTCACACCAATGTCATGAGAAATAGAAATTACATTTTTTTTTTATCGTCTATGTCGCCTACTCTGGTTGCTATAGGCATAATGATACATCAACCAAATGGCAGACAATTTAATTCATTCGGAATAAGGAGATGTAATGAAATCGTAAATAAAGAATATTATGACTATTATCAATCTCGAAATAAAAATCACAATTGTATTATTTCCTTACCCGGAATATGTAAGGCGCAGTTCGTTTATCCGTTGATTTGAGCGCTACGAAGGCTATGCTGTCATACAACGACGTGTGGCTCAAAACACAAGGGCCGAAAATGGCATTTTCCGGAATGTCACATGTGGTGTAGACACTGGTGAATATATCCGTTAGACACTGCTGCACTGCTTTGGCGTCGCCGTCCCAAACCAACTTCTGTGAGCTGGATTCCTCCATCGTTGGCTGTTGTTTTGCGGACAGACAAAAGAGAAAGAGAGAGAGAGAGAGAATGAATAAAAAATACAATATATAAATGTTCTCGATGATGAGGAGTTAAATAAATTGGCACTCCGTGAGAAGGTTGGCTAAATACATAGGAGCCAGCTGTCAAGGCCATGCTGGACTGGGAAAGTGCCTTTTTGGGGGGCTGGGCGTTTTAATTAATTGAAGTCCATTGTACGATGAGAGTGGCCTATCAATTTCAAAGAGTATGGTTGCTTGCCTATTTTCCGTGGTATTCCCATGTGCTGTTGGAATAGCTGTTAATTGTGAAAAAAAATAATTGCACGGGCCTAAACAGAATAATAACAATGGTATTAATGATTATGTTAATATAGCCTAATAATGATAAACATCAACAACAAAAAACAATAATAATAACACAAAAAGTATATGATAATAATGACAATGATATATTATCCCATGATCCAATATTATTGTTGATAATTATAATATTAATTACGTCAAGCAACTGAATTAATATCACATATGCTTTATTCTAGGCTATTGTAAATTCAAACTGCAGCCACATCCACCTCAAACCCTAATTTATTAAAAGTGTGTAAACTAATTGTAGCCTGTAGAAGAAGACAAATAGCAGTAAGAAATGATCTGGTCTGTATGACAGCATATCGAATGGATTTGGAGTGGACTGTCAAAAGTCACCGATTTCACGTCATCTACCCTCTCTCTCTCTCCGTTTCTACACGTGCTCTGAACGTATGTCCACCTCATTACCATAATCCACCACTTTTCCCTCTCGAGACAGTAATTAAGGCTGCACGCGGAGTTCATTATTTTTTTTCCCCCTTCTAATTTACTTTCTGAATTGGTGTATTTTACGGGTGACGTGGAGACCAGTTCCTCTGGCCTGCAACGCGTTATGCAGCCGTGATCTATATGCCTTTGCTTTGCCACTTGTTCATTTCAATTACGCGTAGGCCCGAAGAGCACAACCGCGGCCACGGCGTGTATTGGCTAACAGCCGCGTCTAGAGGAATATCTGACAAAATATTATAATGTTATAACGATACTGATTGCACGTCGTATTATCTAATTCCATGTGTTATTTTTGACATGTTATTTTTGTGTCATGTTATAGACTATGCCTATATAAATGTTATGCACGTATGCTATTCAACAGATAATGTATATTTTATTTTTTATTGTTTTTTAGTCATACAAAACATGCGTTTAGATCTCAAGAGATTATGAATTGATACTTAACCATATTTGCCATGTAAAGATAATATGTCATGCATGGTAAACATGTAATAACAAAGGTTTTAAAACACTGACAAGTGGAATATAATATTGGACAGGCCTCCATGTCACCGCACCATGAGATGTTGCTCCCCCTTTCTGCTGTCTGATCATGGGTCATCATTTGTTTTCCAGTCATTTTGCTTCTTGTGTCTCAGACTAAAAAGCAAAAGCAACTGGAGTCTGCATGCAGAGATCAAACCAAACGTCCCTCTTTCAGACGCGCTTCAGTCAAACCTCATCATTCAAAAAAACGTTCTGGACCTCGAACAAAAAATAACTTTTCTCTTCAGCTGGATTGGTGGAGAGAAAAAATAGTTTGGAGCAATACAATCTCCTCTTATTTAGGCAATTATATTTTATCCACCAAAATGCAAAACCCTTTCAACTAGAGACCAACGCTTTCAGAAAAAGCAATTTTTCGCTCCATCCCCTATATAGCCGGTTCTTTTGTGACTTAAAAGGTCGCTCTCTCACAAGGGAAAAAACCATACAAAAGGTCCAATGAATATGCATCTGAGCTAAATGAGAGAGAATAGCACCCGGAATGTATGCGCATCCATAAAACGGATGAGGCCAACCCATTCAACATTCTGCCCTCTATTTCAGAGCGTGTTTTACTCTTACATCTGGGTGCCTAGTCTAAAAAAAACGGTCCTAAATCAATGCAAGTACTGAATTTGCCGTTTGTCTCCTCGCCCCTTACATCTGCCGAGCGCTGTATCCAGCTTTACACGATGGTCCATTCATAGACCGCAGACAGGATGCTGCCTAGGCTACTGCTTTGTGGTGTTGTCTGCCTGTCTGTCTTTCTCTCGATTCCAAACAAACCACCCATTTGTAGCGCAAACCAAATGTAGGCTGTAAACTACGTACCTTTTTTGTTGTTGTTGAAAATAAATAATAATCCACACATAAAAATGATGCTGGAATCAATTTGCCGCCTTCGAGAGAAGGTTACGATCAGTCCTCCCTCGGCGTCAGTACATGTCCCTGTGTGGTCGTGAAAGTGACAGTGGTGCCGCAGATATAGCCCTTCGCTGCAGAGAGAGAGAGAGAGAGAGAGAGAGAGAGAGAGAGAGAGAGACGATGAGAGAGAGAGAGAGAGACGAGACGAGATGAGACGAGACTGAGAGACTGAGAGAGAGAGAGAGAGAGAGAGAGAGAGAGAGAGGCATGGAGAAGGGGCGCAATGCACTGGCTGACTGACACACACACACACACACACACACACACACACACACACACACACACACACACACGTTTTGTTTGCAGCACATAATATACCCAATGAGGCGTGTCACTCGATGTCTCCTCCCTTTAACTCTTCACTGACCGACTGTCATTTGATGAGATTTATAGGTAATATACAGGCTACATACAAAGTGCCATAACCTCGCAGAGAACCTTTTTTTAAATGTAATATATTATTAGGCCTATGTCATTGTTTTCAGTGGCGGGAGCACAACATCCCAATATATAGGATTTTATAGGAGGCAAATGAAGGATTTTTTACCCGAATAGCTAATAGCTAATTATTATAATCTAATAATAGATTTTTTCACAGTAGATTTGTGTTCTCTTCTTCTATTGTATTAGATACACATTGAATTGAAGCTACAGGTATTATATATCTTATGGGATTTGATCTAAATATTATTATTATTATTGTTATTATTATTATTATTATTATTATTAGCTTATTTGAAGTTCATGTAATAGACAGTACTATAAACGTCCCATGGATAATAAGGACATCGATATCATCTCCGTACCATTACCATCATCTCCAAAGTGCTCTTTTCACCCAGCTACTGCGCATTTCCGTTTCCGCTGCGCTCCGCCCGCGACTCTACGCAGCAGGGAGTCGGGAGGGAGCCTCGTCGTGGACACCTGCCCGGCCCGTGTCCATCGTCCCGAGCTAAAGGGCCAAGCATCATCTTTATGCATTAGCCGCTCCAGCCGCTCCACTACTGAGCCAACCCGGCTGATGATGCTCCCGAGTGGCGCCAGTGGACTAAGATACTGCATCTCAGTGCTAAGAGGCGTCACTGCAGTACCTGGTTCGAATCCAGGCTGCATCATATCCGGCCGTGATTGGGAGTCCCATAGGGTGGCGCCCAATTAGCCCAGCGTCAACGGGGTTTAGCCGGGCTAGGCAGTCATTGTACTGTAAATAAGTATTTGTTAAATATTTGTAAATAAGTATTTGCCTAGTTAAATAAAGGTAAACATTAAAAAATTAAATTAAATAAAAGATTATCTGTGTTAGCGACAACCGCTGTTTAAGGCCACATTCTGATGTTGTCATGTCCTATGTTCATTTGGTGAGCGCTAGTGGATTTTCATGGATTCGAGACATCTGAATTTAACAGAGACAATAGCAGAAACCAGCAGAACTCTGGTGTTCTGAACAAAGATGTTGCATGTCGTATAAGATAATGGGCATTTCCACCAATTAGGTGATTTTTGAGAAGTTTAACTTGGACCAACAACAAAAAAAACGTTTGATTTCACCTAATTTTAACATTCTGCCACAAAGAGGACATGTTCAACTGTATAAAAAAGTACTATTTTTCCCATTTCACAAGGGGTTGAATTAAAAAAAAAAAATACAATAGTAAGTGCTTATTAAGTGCCAAATTAAGTTACAGGGTTGACCATAGCAGGGTTCACCATATCAGGGTTGACCATATCAGCATAACAGGGTTGACCATAACAGGGTTGACCATAACAGGGTTGACCATAACAGGGTTGACCATATCAGGGTTGACCATAACAGGGTTGACCATATCAGGGTTGACCATAACAGTTTTGACCAAAGCAGGGTTGACTATAACAGGGTTGACCATAACAGCATAACAGGGTTGACCATAACAGGGTTGACCATAACAGGGTTGACCATAACAGGGTTGACCATAACAGGGTTGACCAAAGCAGGGTTGACCATAACAGGGTTGACCATAACAGGGTTGACCAAAGCAGGGTTGACCATATCAGGGTTGACCATAACAGGGTTGACCAAAGCAGGGTTGACCATAACAGGGTTGACCATAACAGGGTTGACCAAAGCAGGGTTGACCATATCAGGGTTGACCATAACAGGGTTGACCATAACAGGGTTGACCAAAGCAGGGTTGACCATATCAGGGTTGACCATAACAGGGTTGACCAAAGCAGGGTTGACCATATCAGGGTTGACCATAACAGGGTTGACCATATCAGGGTTGACATTTTCTTCTGAGTAAATCAGCCATAAATACCTTTGTGGCAGGGGAAATGGAAGCTTGCTGTGTTAGACAGGGAGGGAGCTTAAAAAATGTACACGTTAAAACATTTCCAGCCTGTCTTATCTATGTTATTATCTATGTCGTTATCTATGTTGTTATCTAGGTTGTTATCTATGTTGTTATCTATGTCATTATCTCTGTTGTTATTTATGTCGTTATCTATGTCGTTATCTATGTTGTTATGTATGTTGTTATGTATGTTATTATCTATGTTGTTATCTATGTTGTTATGTATGTCATTATCTCTGTTGTTATCTATGTCATTATCTCTGTTGTTATTTATGTCGTTATTTATGTCGTTATCTATGTTGTTATCTATGTCATTATCTATGTCATTATCTATCTCGTTATCTATGTCGTTATTTACAACACCAGAAAATGGCCATAAAGACTAGAACCGGCTCACCTGTGTTTTACACTACGAGTTGACTGTTAGATGTTCAATGTTTCTTTAGAAAAAAATATATATTTAAAAGGATTAGTTTCACCATAATAAAATGAGAGTTCAGTTCACGTTAGAGGGTTCAACTTAAAAAAATGAGGGACAGACGTAAATAAATCACTAATCACATTTAAATACATAATAATCTTTAGAATTGTCTTTGTCAAAGAAACAGAAACAGAAATAACTTTACAAGATGGTGAAAACTTCTATACATTTTTTGGGGGGATGAAGTGTGTTGACAAACGCCCTTTTTTACCAAGCCTTTATTCATATTTTTTTTAAAGTATTTTAATTTATTGAATTCTCCATGTGGTCAGTTCATTTAATATAAGAGGCTTTTAAATGTCTATATTGTTGCACAGCGATTACTTCAAATATCAAAAGGGGCGCAAAAGGTACTCTATTCATGCAATGACCCATATGACAAAGCACATATACATTAAATGCACTGTACATAATGTGGGTTGACGGCTGTAACATCACAGGATATAACAAGTAAATAAAAGTTACTGTCCATTACTGCTTATCACTTAATAACCATCATTTATTCACCTTACTTTAATATAAGTAATTACTTTACTTTCATAAAATATTTCAGTTGTTGTATGTATTATATTTGTTTATTTGTTAACTTTATTACTTTGTTCCAAGTCATCATCTCATCTCTACAGAGCTGCTGTCTGACAAAATCACTATTTTAGTAGTTCTTCAACGTAAATATGGTGTACTTTTGTGACTGCTGAATACCAACTAACAATCACTTAGATCCTGTATTTTCAGGTAGAGATAGTTCATTGATGTACTGCTCGCTATCTCTCTCTATCGCACATTCTTCCATCTCTCCCTCCCTTTGTCTGCCACACGCAGACCCGGACAAGTAGGAGACACGCAATGGATTATGGTCATTGTAGGTAATTACATTGTTTTCTGCACTAAACTATGTAAAATATTGGTCTGTTGGAAACTACAACTCCCTTCATCACACAGTTCAGTCTGGATCTGATTTACCTCTAGAGAAACTACAACTCCCTACTACATCACACAGTTCAGTCTGGATCTGATTTACCTCTAGAGAAACTACAACTCCCTACATCACACAGTTCGGGCTTGATCTGACTTATCTCTAGAGAAAATGCGCTTTGATCTCATCGTAAAAACACCAACAAAATGAACTTCGGTCAATTAGTTGTTTATAAAATGAAAAGTAACAGACATTTCAATTAGTCGCTCAGCACTACTCAGATGTCATACTAACATAGCATAAATCATGGCAAAATTGTAGGAAATTATTGTCTCTCTGCCTCATGGCAAAATTAGTAGAATTGCACTTTTAAATTATTTTCTCTCTCTCTGCCATCAAGAGGGAGGCCCCTAAAATGTTCCTCTCTCTGCCATCAAGAGGGAGGCCCCTAAAATGTTCCTCTCTCTGTCATCAAGAGGGAGGCCCCTAAAATGTTCCTCTCTCTGCCATCAAGAGGGAGGCCCCTAAAATGTTCCTCTCTCTGCCATCAAGAGGGAGTCCCCTAAAATGTTCCTCTCTCTGCCATCAAGAGGGAGGCCCCTAAAATGTACCTCTCTCTGCCATCAAGAGGGAGGCCCCAAAAATGTTCCTCTCTCTGCCATCAAGAGGGAGTCCCCTAAAATGTTCCTCTCTCTGCCATCAAGAGGGAGGCCCCTAAAATGTACCTCTCTCTGCCATCAAGAGGGAGGCCCCAAAAATGTTCCTCTCTCTGCCATCAAGAGGCAGGCCCCCAAAATGTCCCTCTCTCTGCCATCAAGAGGCAGGCCCCTAAAATGTTCCTCTCTCTGCCATCAAGGGGGAGGCCCCTAAAATGTTCCTCTCCCTGCCATCGAGAGGGAGGCCCCTAAAAGGTACCTCTCTCTGCCATCAAGAGGGAGGCCCCTAAAAGGTACCTCTCTCTGCCATCAAGAGGGAGGCCCCTAAAATGTTCCTCTCTCTGCCATCAAGAGGCAGGCCCCTAAAATGTTCCTCTTTCTGCCATCAAGAGGGAGGCCACTAAAATGTTTTCCGTGAAATGGGGGCCCCAAAAGGCTATAGCTACATCAATGCTCAAATCCATAAATACACCCGTACAATTGTAATATGTTAAATAAACAAATCCTTGTAAAATAAGGCTGAAATAAAACATTAGTCTAGTATGGAAAGCAGTCTGGGTATAGCTGAAGCATCAGTGTGAAGAAATGGGTGCTACTGCAGTCGCCGCACTTTAGCCTTTACGTTAGCCTTGTTAACATGACAGAACACTATCCCAGCTGACAAACAAACGGCTAAATGCAAACTAAAAGCGTTCTACTGCATAATGCATGAGACATACTGCCATGTAATCTCTATCAGCCCGGGTCACCATACGAGCTCTGCTGGCTGCTGACCTCAGGTGACCTCAGGGCCTGATCACGTGACTAAATAGATGTGGCAATGATAACGGGACAACGGATCCAAGTGGAAATATTATTCATTTACTTCCTCACATCCTGAAAGCAGTGCAATCCAGGCTCTGGGATAAAAGCAAACAAAATAAATTATAAAATAGTATATCTTTTAAACCTGCTTTATGAAGACGCAGATTTAGATTGTGGCTACTAATCTGATTTGTCATAATTACCCCTTATTAACCTAATGTCCACAGCAAGTGTTGATGTAAAGTACTGTATTGTCTGAGTCAGGTACTCTATACAATATTCTCATTACAGATTATTCAATTCAGTCTCAGATTATATTATTTCTCTGTAGGTTTTATCTCAATACCACTAATCTGTATAAATTACAGTTAAATGAACTTCTCCCTCTGTCTCTCCTTACTACAACACTAACCTGTATAAATTACGGTTAAATGAACTTCTCCCTCTGTCTCTCCTTACTACAACACTAACCTGTATAAATTACGGTTAAATGAACTTCTCCCTCTGTCTCTTACTACAACACTAACCTGTATAAATTACAGTTAAATGAACTTCTCCCTCTGTCTCTCCTTACTACAACACTAATCTGTATAAATTACGGTTAAATGAACTTCTCCCTCTGTCTCTCCTTACTACAACACTAACCTGTATAAATTACGGTTAAATGAACTTCTCCCTCTGTCTCTCCTTACTACAATGGAGATAGATCAAAGGATTAACAAAATATATGTTTATTAATATTTCTCATAACCTGTATACATTTTGACAATTATCATGATTCTTTTAGGATTTTGTTGAACCTGGCTGGAGAATTGTAACATAAAAAGGTTAAAGTGTTCGCTGGGCCTTACAGTAGAATTACAGTAGTATATTCTATTACAATACAGTAGAATTACAGTAGTATATTATATTACAATACAGTAGTATTACAGTAGTATATTATATTACAATACAGTAGAATTACAGTAGTATATTATATTACAATACAGTAGAATTACAGTAGTATATTCTATTACAATACAGTAGAATTACAGTAGTATATTATATTACAATACAGTAGTATTACAGTAGTATATTATATTACAATACAGTAGAATTACAGTAGTATATTATATTACAATACAGTAGAATTACAGTAGTATATTATATTACAATACATCAGATTGTATGACTTTGTGGCAGTGCCAGCTAGCGACCACACTGCAGAGCTGCCTCCAGAACAACGTTAATGGCAATAAATGCCAATTTGCCTCCAGAACAACATTCATGGCAATAAATGCCAACCTGCTTCTCTGTGCAGTCCTACCTAGCCCCGCATGACCAGTCCCTGTTCCTGAATTAGAGAGGCTGCCCAATCAGGAGCCATCTGCTTAGCTGGGACCAGACCACCATATCATGATGCTAGTGGAGGCAAGGGGCCGGCCCCAACCTTGCAGAATGTCTCCCAAACCCCCCCCACACTCACACACACACACACACACATCGTTTTACCACAAATGGCCCTGTTTAATACCAGTGGTTTAGGAGTAGGCTCTCTTCACAGTCCACACACACACACACACACACACACACACACACACACACACACACACACACACACACACACTCACTCACACAGACATCAACACAGACATTGACACACACACACACACACACACACACACACACACACACACACACACACACACACACACACACACACACACACACACACACACACACACACACACACACACACACACACACACACACACACACACACACACACACACACACACACACACTCCTGTGTCAATTACATACAGCGCGTGGTCCAGCCAAGGAGACGGGACATTATTCATAAATGCTGATTGTAAAATAGTTGTGAGTTCAACCATGCACAGTGACAATTGTCAACACAATGACAACTAATCTGAATAATGTAAATAAATAAACATCAATGACTTGGGCAATGTGACATTACTAAAAATATGTGTTTGTCCTTAATGCTTTTGTTTTCTGGTTTGTGTTCGTGTAAAATGGTAACTTGTGTTGTATTCTGGTTTGTGTTCATGTAAAATGGTAACTTGTGACAACACCGTTCTGGTATATAATCCCATGTCAAGACAATATTCACTCATGAGAGTCGGGTTGGTGGATTAAACCCTCGGCCATGGAAATCCATTTCATGAAGCTCCCGACAAAACAGTTATTGCGCTGACGTTGCTTCCGGAGGCAGTTTGGAACTCGTTAGTGTTCCTAGACGTTTCCACTTCACAATAACAGCACTTACAGTTGGCCGGGGGGGTAGCTCTAGCAGGGTAGTTGGCCGGGGGGCAGCTCTAGCAGGGTAGTTGGCCGGGGGGCAGCTCTAGCAGGGTAGTTGGCCGGGGGGCAGCTCTAGCAGGGTAGTTGGCCGGGGGGCAGCTCTAGCAGGGTAGTTGGCCGGGGGGCAGCTCTAGCAGGGTAGTTGGCCGGGGGGCAGCTCTAGCAGGGTAGTTGGCCGGGGGGCAGCTCTAGCAGGGTAGTTGGCCGGGGGGCAGCTCTAGCAGGGTAGTTGGCCGGGGGCAGCTCTAGCAGGGTAGTTGGCCGGGGGGCAGCTCTAGCAGGGTAGTTGACCGGGGGGCAGCTCTAGCAGGGTAGTTGGCCGGGGGGCAGCTCTAGCAGGGTAGTTGGCCGGGGGGGCAGCTCTAGCAGGGTAGTTGGCCGGGGGGCAGCTCTAGCAGGGTAGTTGGCCGGGGGGCAGCTCTAGCAGGGTAGTTGGCCGGGGGCAGCTCTAGCAGGGTAGTTGGCCGGGGGGCAGCTCTAGCAGGGTAGTTGGCCGGGGGCAGCTCTAGCAGGGTAGTTGGCCGGGGGGCAGCTCTAGCAGGGCAGTTGGCCGGGGGCAGCTCTAGCAGGGTAGTTGGCCGGGGGCAGCTCTAGCAGGGTAGTTGGCCGGGGGGCAGCTCTAGCAGGGCAGTTGGCCGGGGGGCAGCTCTAGCAGGGCAGTTGGCCGGGGGGCAGCTCTAGCAGGGCAGAAATTGGACGAACTGACTTGTTGGAAAGGTGGCATCCTATGACGGTGCCACGTTGAAAGTTACTGAGCTCTTCATTAAGGCCGTTCTACTGCATAGCTTGTGTGTCCACATACATCTGTATAACTTGTGTATCTCTCCAAATGTGTGTTCTGTGTTCTATTGTAAGTAAATATAAATAATATGTATTATTTCTCCACTTTTCATTTTCTATATTAATTATGTCGTTAATCAGGAGCTGATAAGGTCACTAAGTTGGCTCCAGGGAGGGAGAAGGAGGGGAATCCTAGAATGAAACCAATGAAAGGCCCTTAGCAGGTCAGCTGCTGTGAGCCGGTGGCGGGAGGGCTGGAGGAGCTGTGAGCCGGTGGCGGGAGGGCTGGAGGAGCTGTGAGCCGGTGGCGGGAGGGCTGGAGGAGCTGTGAGCCGGTGGCGGAGGGTCTGGAGGAGCCGTGAGCCGGTGGCGGAGGGTCTGGAGGAGCTGTGAGCCGGTGGTGGAGGGTCTGGAGGAGCTGTGAGCCGGTGGCGGGGGGTCTGGAGGAGCTGTGAGCCGGTGGCGGAGGGTCTGGAGGAGCTGTGAGCCGGTGGCGGAGGGTCTGGAGGAGCTGTGAGCCGGTGGCGGGGGGTCTGGAGGAGATGTGAGCCGGTGGTGGAGGTTTCTGGAGGAGCTGTGAGCCGGTGGTGGAGGGTCTGGAGGGGCTGTGAGCCGGTGGCGTGGGGGCTGGAGGAGCTGTGAGCCGGTGGCGGAGGGTCTGGAGGAGCTGTGAGCCGGTGGCGGAGGGTCTGGAGGAGCTGTGAGCCGGTGGCGGAGGGTCTGGAGGAGCTGTGAGCCGGTGGCGGGGGGTCTGGAGGAGCTGTGAGCCGGTGGCGGAGGGTCTGGAGGAGCTGTGAGCCGGTGGCGGAGGGTCTGGAGGAGCTGTGAGCCGGTGGCGGGGGGTCTGGAGGAGATGTGAGCCGGTGGTGGAGGTTTCTGGAGGAGCTGTGAGCCGGTGGTGGAGGGTCTGGAGGAGCTGTGAGCCGGTGGCGTGGGGGCTGGAGGAGCTGTGAGCCGGTGGCGGAGGGTCTGGAGGAGCTGTGAGCCGGTGGTGGAGGGTCTGGAGGAGCTGTGAGCCGGTGGCGGAGGGTCTGGAGGAGCTGTGAGCCGGTGGCGGAGGGTCTGGAGGAGCTGTGAGCCGGTGGCGGGGGGTCTGGAGGAGCTGTGAGCCGGTGGCGGAGGGTCTGGAGGAGCTGTGAGCCGGTGGCGGAGGGTCTGGAGGAGCTGTGAGCCGGTGGCGGGGGGTCTGGAGGAGATGTGAGCCGGTGGTGGAGGTTTCTGGAGGAGCTGTGAGCCGGTGGTGGAGGGTCTGGAGGAGCTGTGAGCCGGTGGCGGGGGGGCTGGAGGAGCTGTGAGCCGGTGGCGGAGGGTCTGGAGGAGCTGTGAGCCGGTGGCGGGGGGTCTGGAGGAGATGTGAGCCGGTGGTGGAGGTTTCTGGAGGAGCTGTGAGCCGGTGGTGGAGGGTCTGGAGGAGCTGTGAGCCGGTGGCGTGGGGGCTGGAGGAGCTGTGAGCCGGTGGCGGAGGGTCTGGAGGAGCTGTGAGCCGGTGGAGGAGGGTCTGGAGGAGCTGTGAGCCGGTGGAGGAGGGTCTGGAGGAGCTGTGAGCCGGTGGCGGAGGGTCTGGAGGAGCTGTGAGCCGGTGGCGGGGGGTCTGGAGGAGCTGTGAGCCGGTGGAGGAGGGTCTGGAGGAGCTGTGAGCCGGTGGCGTGGGGGCTGGAGGAGCTGTGAGCCGGTGGAGGAGGGTCTGGAGGAGATGTGAGCCGGTGGCGTGGGGGCTGGAGGAGCTGTGAGCCGGTGGCGGGGGGTCTGGAGGAGCTGTGAGCCGGTGGAGGAGGGTCTGGAGGAGCTGTGAGCCGGTGGCGTGGGGTCTGGAGGAGCTGTGAGCCGGTGGAGGAGGGTCTGGAGGAGCTGTGGAGCATATGAATCAAGGTAAAAATATGCTGTGGACTGCTATAGTTTAGCATCCGGCACTATGGAGTTCTGTTGCTGCTTGTCAATGTGAGGAAAAGACTGAAGACCTTCTATCCTCTGTCCAATGGAGGGCAGAAGAGAGAAGGAACAAAGGGAAGGAGACTGGAGCTGGAGAACACGGGGGGTAGGAGGGGGAGATAGATAGGAGGGAGAGAGAGATAGATAGGAGGGGGAGATAGATAGGAGGGAGAGAGAGAGCTGGGAGAGATAGGAGGGGAGAGAGAGATAGGAGGGGGAGAAAGAGATGGCAGAGAGAGCGATAGGAGGGAGCGAGAGATAGGAGGGAGAGAGAGATGGGAGAAATATATGAGGGGGAGAGAGAGAAAGGAGGGGGTGAGAGATAGGTGGGAGAGAGAGTGAGAGGAGGGAGGGAGAGAGATAGGCCATAAGTTGAGGGACAGTGTCTGACAGACCAATCAACCTGCATATGTCTTCTACTGTATGTTTATTGTTATTGTTGAATGTATGGTTATTTTGACACTTGGTTATTGTTGTTACTGTTGTCCCGTTGACAATTTTGATTCTCATTTTTATATTGTAAATAAGCTTTGGCAATATGTACACTGTTACGTCATGCCAATAAAGCAAATTGAATTGAATTGAATTGATAGGAGGGGAGAGAGAGATAGGAGGGAGAGAGAGAGATAGGAGGGAGAGAGATGGGAGAGAGAGATCAGAGGGGAGAGAATGGAGAGAGAGAGAGATAGGAGGGAGAACGGGGGAGAGATCGATAGGAGGGAGAGATCGATAGCAGGGTGAGAGAGATGGGAGAGAGATAGGAGGGGAGAATGAGATAGGAGGAGAGAGAGATAGGAGGGGGAGAGAGAGATAGGAGGGGAGAAAGAGATAAAAGAGACATCGTGTTAGCTGTGACCCATTCCTTTGTTAGTTTAACTTCACATGTTGAAGCTCTGTCCCGTGTTGCTCTGATTGCCTCGGTGTAAATGAACTCAGCGCTAACTCCTGGTAGGCATCAAACCTCTGGAGAGAAAAACACCAAAAAAAGAGGACTAAATTAATAATGAGGCACTTTTCTAGCGGTGATCCAAACGGAGTAAAGAGCCAAAAAATATTTTGTTTGGCATATGGCACTTCTGATGCCATATGTGCCAGTTTCACAAAAATTGGCACAGAGGAAATAGAATGGTCAGTTGTAACTGCCAAAAACCCAACGTGAGGGCTGGGCAGAGAGAGAGAGAGAGAAGGGGGAGGGTAGCGAGAGAGAGAAGGGGGAGGGCAGAGAGAGAGAGAGAGAGAAGGGGGAGGGTAGCGAGAGAGGGAGGGGGGAGGGGAGAGAGAGAGAGAGGGGGGAGGGGAAGAGAGAGAGAGAGAGAGAGGGGGGAGGGTAGCGAGAGAGAGAAGGGGGAGGGCAGAGAGAGAGAGAGAGAGAGAAGGGGGAAGGCAGAGAGAGAGAGAGAGAGAGAGAGAGAGAAGGGGGAGGGCAGAGAGAGAGAGAGAGAGAAGGGGGAAGGCAGAGAGAGAGGGGGAGGGAGAGAGAGAGAGAGAGAAGGGGGAAGGCAGAGAGAGAGAGAGAGAGAGGGAGAGAGAGAGAGAGAGAGAGAGAGAGAGAGAGAGAGAGAGAGGGGGAGGGCAGAGAGAGAGAGAAGGGGGGAAGGCAGAGAGAGAGAGAGAGAGAGAGAGAGAGAGAGAGAGAGAGAGAGAGAGAGAGAGAGGGCAGAGAGAGAGAGAGAGAGAGGGGGAGGAGAGAGAGAGAGAGAGAGAGAGAGGGAAGGCAGAGAGAGAGAGAGAGAGAGAGAGAGAGAGAGAGAGAGAGAGAGAAGGGGGAAGGCAGAGAGAGAGAGAGATAGAGAGAAGGGGGAGGGTCTTTCTATTCCTCTTCTCTCTCTCTCTCTCTCTCTCTCTCTCTCTCTCTCTCTCTCTCTCTCTCTCTCTCGCACCTCTGTATGTATGCACCTCATTGATGCCTTGTCTTTCTAGTGGCCTCAGGGCCCCAGACAGACAGACAGACAGACAGACAGGAAGACATACAGGACGACAGACAGACAGAAAGACATACAGGAAGACAGACAGACAGAAAGACATACAGGAAGACAGACAGAAAGACATACAGGAAGACAGACAGAAAGACATACAGGAAGACAGACAGAAAGACATACAGGAAGACAGACAGGAAGACATACAGGAAGACAGACAGAAAGACATACAGGAAGACAGACAGGAAGACAGACAGACAGGAAGACATACAGGAAGACAGACAGAAAGACATACAGGAAGACAGACAGGAAGACAGACAGACAGACAGACAGGAAAACATACAGGAAGACAGACCGACAGACAGACAGACAGGAAGACAGACAGACAATAGTTCTTGGCTTGTGTTCCTCCCTCTGTGAAGTGAAGCTCAATGCTGAAACTCAGCTCAGAACAGAGGCTGTGTGTGAAATTAGTTTGGCCACAGAGAGACTCCTCTGTGTGTGTGTGTGCTGTTTGTTGGGGCCAGGCCAGCATTAGCCCGGGCATGTGTGTGTCAGTGTATGTGTGTGCTCTTTGATGGGGCCAACCAGTGTGTGTGTGTTGTGTGAGTGTTTGTATGCTTTTGTGTGTCCATCAAACACAAACACCCACTTTGACCTTGCTCTCTCTCTCTCTCTCTCTCTCTCTCTCTCTCTCTCTCTCTCTCTCTCTCTCTCTCTCTCTCTCTCTCTCTCTCTCTCTCTCTCTCTCTCTCTCTCTCTCTCTCTCTCTCTCTCTCTCTCTCTCTCTCTCTCTCTCTCTCTCTGTCTCTGTCTCTGTCTCTCTCTCTCAATTCAATTCAATTCAATTCAATTTGCTTTATTGGCATGACGTAACAATGTACATATTGCCAAAGCTTATTTACAATATAAAAAAAAAGAGAATCAAAATTGTCAACAGGACAACAGTAACAACAATAACCAAGTGTCAAAATAACCATACATTGAACAATAACAATAAACATACAGTAGAGTACATGTGCAGGTTGATTGGTCTGTCAGACACTGTCCCTCAACTTATGGCAGGCAGCAATGTAGTGCGCTGCCAACCCACAGCTCTCTGCGTCCTCCCCCAACAGGACGGGTAGCCTATCCTCATCAGAGAGGTCTTTGAAACCTTGAATAAGGGTTTCAAATTTGGGGAAATGACACTCTCTAATTGTTTTGTATTTTTTACATTTTGTCAGGAAATGCAGTTCCGTCTCAGGTTCTGCTGTTGTTCAGTGGTTGCACAGCCTTTCCTCTACAAGGAGCCAGGTTTTCCTGTGTCTACCCTTCTCAATGGCAAGGCTGTGCTCACTGAGCCTGTACTTTGTCAAGGTTTTTCTAAGGTTTTGATCAGTAACCATGGTCAAATAGTTAGTCACGGTGTACTGTCGATTTAGGGCCAGATAGCACTGCATTTTGCTTTGTGTTTGTGCTTGTGTTTCCCAATAAGCAATATAGTTTTGTTTTGACTGTGTTGTAATTTGGTTTATTCTGATTGATTGGATGATCTGGTCCTGAGGCTTCAGTGTGTTAGTAGAACAGGTTTTGTGAACTCAGCCCCAGGACCAGCTGGATGAGGGGACTCTTTTCTTTGCTCAGCTCTTGGCATTGCAGGGCTTGGTAATGATATGAGAGGGGGTCACTGTATTTTAGATGTTTCCAAAACTAAATTGCTATTTTTTGAGTTTTTATTATTAGTGGATATTGGCCTAATTCTGCCCTGCATGCATTGTCTGTAGTTTTCCTCTGGACATGTAGGAGAATCTTACAGAACTCTGCATGCAGGGTTTGAATGGGCTGTTTGTCCCATTTGATGAAATCTTGTTTTGCAAGTGGACCCCACACCTCGCTGCCATAAAGTGCAATTGGTTCAATGACATATTCAATTAGTTTTAGCCATATCTTAATAGGTATTTCAATTTGAATTAGCTTTTTAATGGCGTAGAATGCCCTGCGTGCTTTCTCTCTCAGTTCATTCACTGCCTCATTAAGGTGTCCAGTTGAGCTTATTTTTAAACCTAAGTAATTGTAGTGTGTGCAGTACTCTATATATGTTGTACCAATTGAGAACTTTGGTCTAATTCCCTGACATCTGGATCTCTGGAAAATCATTATTTTAGTCTTTTTGGGGTTTACTGCCAGGGCCCAGGTCTGGCAGTACTGCTCTAGCAGGTCCAGGCTCTGCTGTAGGCCATGTGCTGTGGGTGACAGCAGGCATAGGTCATCTGCGAAGAGTAGGCCTTTAACTTCTGAATTGTGGAGACTAACACCAGGGGCTGAGGATTTTTCTAGAATAGTGGCCAATTCGTTGATGTAAATATTGAAGAGTGCAGGGCTCAGATTACAACCCTGACGAAGGCCCCGCCTCTGGTTAAATAGTTCTGTTCTTTCTCTTTCTCTCTCATGCTAGTGCAGATCTGTTGTTGTTTTTGTCCCACTGGCCTCAGAATAACAAGCAGCTGTTCTATATACACAGTGATGCCACGCCCCATGTCCCCATCCCATGTCCCCATCCCATGTCCCCGTCCCATGTCCCCAGTCCTGTGTCCCCATCCCATGTCCCCAGTCCCATGTCCCCATCCCATGTCCCCAATCCTGTGTCCCCATCCCATGTCCCCATCCCATGTCCCCAATCCTGTGTCCCCGTCCCATGTCCCCATCCCATGTCCCCAATCCTGTGTCCCCGTCCCATGTCCCCATCCCATGTCCCCATCCCATGTCCACAGTCCTGTGTCCCCATCCTGTGTCCCCATCCTATGTCCCCATCCCATGTCCCCAATCCTGTGTCCCCATCCCATGTCCCCAATCCTGTGTCCCCATCCCATGCCCCCATCCCATGTCCCCAGTCCTGTGTCCCCATCCTATGTCCCCATCCTATGTCCCCATCCCATGTCCCCAATCCTGTGTCCCCGTCCCATGTCCCCATCCCATGTCCCCAATCCTGTGTCCCCGTCCCATGTCCCCATCCCATGTCCCCATCCCATGTCCACAGTCCTGTGTCCCCATCCTGTGTCCCCATCCTATGTCCCCATCCCATGTCCCCAATCCTGTGTCCCCATCCCATGTCCCCAGTCCTGTGTCCCCATCCTATGTCCCCATCCCATGTCCCCAATCCTGTGTCCCCATCCCATGTCCCCATCCTATGTCCCCATCCCATGTCCCCAATCCTGTGTCCCCGTCCCATGTCCCCATCCCATGTCCCCAATCCTGTGTCCCCGTCCCATGTCCCCATCCCATGTCCCCATCCCATGTCCACAGTCCTGTGTCCCCATCCTGTGTCCCCATCCTATGTCCCCATCCCATGTCCCCAATCCTGTGTCCCCATCCCATGTCCCCAATCCTGTGTCCCCGTCCCATGTCCCCAATCCTGTGTCCCCGTCCCATGTCCCCATCCCATGTCCCCAATCCTGTGTCCCCGTCCCATGTCCCCAACCCATGTCCCCAGTCCTGTGTCCCCATCCTATGTCCCCATCCCATGTCCCCAGTCCTGTGTCCCCATCCCATGTCCCCATCCTATGTCCCATCCCATGTCCCCAATCCTGTGTCCCCATTCCATGTCCCCATCCTATGTCCCATCCCATGTCCCCATCCTATGTCCCATCCCATGTCCCCATCCTATGTCCCCATCCTATGTCCCCATCCCATGTCCCCAGTCCTCTGTCCCCATCCTATGTCCCCAATCCTGTGTCCCCAATCCCGTGTCCCCATCCCATGTCCCCATCCCATGTCCCCATCCCATGTCCCCATCCCATGTCCCCAATCCTGTGTCCCCGTCCCATGTCCCCATCATATGTCCCCATCCCATGTCTCCAGTCCTGTGTCCCTATCCTATGTCCCCATCCCATGTCCCCAATCCTGTGTCTCCGTCCCCATCCCATGTCCCCAATCCTGTGTCCCTGTCCCATGTCCCCATCCAATGTCCCAAAAAGCACACTATTGGCATGGTCCCATCCTACCCCCATTCACCCTCTCTCCTCCACCATCACCACTCTGTCCCTGTTCCCTCTTCCCTCCTCCCTCTTCTCTTCTCCCCCGTCCCAGACGTGCTGCCAGACCTACTCAGGGCTCAGTCCAGTACTGAGCCTCTACGGAAAGACCTAATGTTCCAGCTTCCTTTGTCCTCAGGGCATTCCTGTCTTCCCCTGTCTTCCCCTGTCTTCCCCTGTCTTCCCCTGTCTTCCCTGTCTCCCCCTGTCTTCCCCTGTCTCCCCTGTCTTCCCCTGTCTTCCCCTGTCTCCCCTGTCTTCCCTGTCTTCCCCTGTCTTCCCTGTCTCCCCCTGTCTTCCCCTGTCTTCCCATGTCTCCCATGTCTTCCCCTCCTCCATCCCTCTAACCCTCCATCTTTTCATCTTTCTAGAGGTTGAATATGTAAATGATATGACATCATTACTACGTGTTTTTCCTCTGTGGTAAACTGGTACCATTCATCATTGTTATCCAGGGAGTATATTTCATTCCCTTACAGAGTAAAGAGCTCATGATATTGTTTTTCTAACTTCCTCAAAAATAGCATCTCTATCATCAAACAACAAACTGTCCATTTAAACAGTTTTTTTTGTTTTGTTGTGTTTGATGTAGCCTGGTGGGGGAGAGGGGGAAGACAGAGGGGGAGAGGGGGGAGACAGACAGACAGTTAGAGGGGGTCGTTGAGATGACGAGTGATGTTTGAATTCCTTAAGGAAGGGCTGTCATTGGCGTCGTGGTGCTGCTCACCTCCGAAACCCCAGGGGCCCTAGACGACTGCAGGAACCATGTGGAAACCAGGAATCAAAGCTATCCATCCGCCTGGCACAGATGGGCACCACATACAGGGAGGGAGGGGGGATGAGGAGGGACAGACAGACAGACAGACAGACAGACAGACAGACAGACAGACAGACAGACAGACAGACAGACAGACAGACAGACAGACAGACAGACAGACAGACAGACAGACAGACAGACAGACAGACAGACATACAGACAGACAGACAGACAGACAGAGACATAGAGACAGACAGACAGACAGAGACATAGAGACATAGAGACAGACAGACAGACATAGAGACATAGAGACATAGAGACAGACAGACATAGAGACAGACAGACATAGAGACAGACAGACAGACAGACAGACAGACAGACAGACAGACAGACAGACAGACAGACAGACAGACAGACAGACAGACAGACAGACAGACAGACAGACAGACAGACAGACAGACAGACAGACAGACAGACAGACAGACAGACAGACAGACAGAGGCTGAGGGGTAAAATAGAATTTTAAAAATGGACAGTGTGGCACGCAGCTGTAGAGTAGGGGGCTTTGGAGCAGGTGTATGTGAGTGTGTGAGTGTGTATTTGTGTGTTTGTGTGTGTGTGTCCCAGAACAGGGAGTCCCCTGCGTTCCAAAAGTGCATCAAAGTTTAATTTCAAAGAGCCAGAGAAACAGACAGAAAGAGAAACAGAGAGAAACAGAGAGAGAGAGAGAAACAGAGAGAGAGAGAAACAGAGAGAGAGAGAAACAGTGAGAGAGAGAAACAGTGAGAGAGAGAAACAGAGAGAAACAGAGAGAGAGAGAAACAGAGAGAAACAGAGAGAGTGAGACAGAGAGTAAGAGAGAGAGAGAGAGAAACAGAGAGAGAGAGAAACAGTGAGAGAGAGAAACAGAGAGAAACAGAGAGAGAGAGAGAAACAGAGAGAAACAGAGAGAAAGAGAAACAGAGAGCAACACAACAATGAGAGGTCTCACAGTCGTTGAAAACATGCAATCAAAGACACGTTTTGAGAGTTTGATGTTAAATAACTTGTTTGGTAACTGTCTGGAGAGAATATTTCAAAAAGAGAATAAAACGTGTTTAATTCTTAGTGGAATGCTAACGAGTTGTTTTAACATCCAGTGACCAAGTCTTTACTCAGTAAGTTCCCATCCACCATACAAGCTTGTTCAATAGCAACTGACAAGGAAGCCTAAAAACATCCCATAATACCCCAGTATGCCTCACGTCACAGGTCACTAAAGCCTTGTTCACATTGCAGGCCTTAAAAATCTGTTTTGTTTTCCAAATCCGTTTTGGAATTTCTCACTGTCCAAACAGCAAGTTACAAGTGACCACATCGGATTATTGTGTTCTGACATGGCTAGTTGTCATAGTAACGATGGGTATGTGTTCAGGCAGCATTCATTTGATGACATGGCTAGTTGTCATAGTAACGATGGGTGTGTGTTCAGACAGCATTCATTTGATGACATGGCTAGTTGTTATAGTAACGATGGGTTTGTGTTCAGACAGCATTCATTTGATGACATGGCTAGTTGTCATAGTAACAATGGGTGTGTGTTCAGGCAGCATTCATTTGATGACATGGCTAGTTGTCATAGTAACAATGGTTGTGTGTTCAGCCACAGCAGTCAACTAGCTAGCCACAGCAGTCAACTAGCTAGTCACAGCAGTCAGCTAGCTAGCCACAACAGTCAGCTAGCTAGCCACAACAGTCAACTAGCTAGCCACAGCAGTCAACTAGCTAGCTGTTTACCACATTCACTCATTTGTTTGTAAACAACTAACAAGCTAGTTAGCTCTGATGTGGTCACGCTCTACAAGTGACCACATCGGATTATTGTGTTCTGACATGGCTAGTTGTCATAGTAACAATGGGTGTGTGTTCAGACAGCATTAATTTGATGACATGGCTAGTTGTCATAGTAACAATGGGTTTGTGTTCAGACAGCATTCATTTGATGACATGGCTAGTTGTCATAGTAATGATGGGTGTGTGTTCAGACAGCATTCATTTGATGTCATGGCTAGTTGTCATAGTAATGATGGGTTTGTGTTCAGACAGCATTCATTTGATGACATGGCTAGTTGTCATAGTAACGATGGGTGTGTGTTCAGACAGCATTCATTTGATGACATGGCTAGTTGTCATAGTAACAATGGGTGTATGTGCGGTGGTGTAGGCTGATTGGTGCTCCTGCTTCCTATCACTCAGAAGTTATGTATCAAGCTAAGATGACAACAATGCCTGCCAGGGATGTTTCCCACATACTTTGAATGTTCAAAATCATAGTTTCAGAACACCTTTAAAGCCTCAAAGGATAAGTTGATCCAACTTTCAAAACAAGTTATTCTTCAGCCACAGCAGTCAACTAGCTAGCCATAGCAGTCAGCTAGCTAGCCACGGCAGTCAGCTAGCTAGCCACAGCAGTCAACTAGCTAGCCACAGCAGTCAACTAGCTAGCCACAGCCGTCAGCTAGCTAGCCACAACAGTCAACTAGCTAGCCACGGCAGTCAGCTAGCTAGCCACGGCAGTCAGCTAGCTAGCCACGGCAGTCAACTAGCTAGCCACAGCAGTCAACTAGCTAGCCACAGCAGTCAACTAGCTAGCCACAGCAGTCAGCTAGCTAGCCACAGCAGTCAACTAGCTAGCCACAGCAGTCAACTAGCTAGTCACAGCAGTCAGCTAGCTAGCCACAACAGTCAGCTAGCTAGCCACAGCAGTCAACTAGCTAGCCACAGCAGTCAGCTAGCTAGCCACAGCAGTCAACTAGCTAGCCACAGCAGTCAACTAGCTAGCCACAGCAGTCAACTAGCTAGCCACGGCAGTCAGCTAGCTAGCCACGGCAGTCAGCTAGCTAGCCACGGCAGTCAACTAGCTAGCCACAGCAGTCAACTAGCCAGCCACAGCAGTCAACTAGCTAGCCACAGCAGTCAGCTAGCTAGCCACAGCAGTCAACTAGCTAGCCACAGCAGTCAGCTAGCTAGCCACAGCAGTCAACTAGCTAGCCACGGCAGTCAACTAGCTAGCCACGGCAGTCAGCTAGCTAGCCACGGCAGTCAGCTAGCTAGCCACGGCAGTCAACTAGCTAGCCACAGCAGTCAACTAGCCAGCCACAGCAGTCAACTAGCTAGCCACAGCAGTCAACTAGCTAGCCACAGCAGTCAGCTAGCTAGCCACAGCAGTCAACTAGCTAGCCACAGCAGTCAACTAGCTAGTCACAGCAGTCAGCTAGCTAGCCACAACAGTCAGCTAGCTAGCCACAACAGTCAACTAGCTAGCCACAGCAGTCAACTAGCTAGCTGTTTACCACATTCACTCATTTGTTTGTAAACAACTAACAAGCTAGTTAGCTCTCTCGTGTCTTGTCAAACTGTCAACAGAGTAGCTCGGAAGCAACAAGATATGCCAAACAACAGCCTAAAAACCAATTGAGGGCAAATAAATCAGATTTGACCGTTCAGACACAAGTCGCATGGCCAGGAATCAGATTTGTATCTGACGTCAAACTACCTACGAAGGTGGCTTGAAATGTGGTTTAAAATATCAGATTCCATGTGCTTTTCAGCTGTTCAGTCTACAGGAAAATGAACAGATTTGAATCAGATATGCAAAAAAAAAGAGGGATTTGAGTCACTTCAAACTATCGGTGTGAACAAGGCTTAAGAAGATGCTACCATCATGACCCTGACCCCCAGACCTTTGTTTTAACAAAGACCTTTGTCTCCCCGGGGGGCACCAGCCCCGAGGGGCCTTCTTAGGGGTCACTCTGGGCACCAATCTCGTTATTGTCACGTTAGATAGGGACAAGCACAGGGCGTCATATCAGGCATTGTGTGTGTGTGTGTGTGTGCGTGTGTGCGTGCGTGTGTGTGTGGGGATTTCACCGCAGATTTACCTTAGAAGACCCTCTCTCTCCTCCCTCCTCTTCCCAATTTAATCCTTGATTCCCAAAGGAACACAGACTTTAATTCCTCCCTCCTTTGTTTATGTTTTCAAATACTTACGACCTGACACGAGCCTTGCTGCCAAACCCTCATCTCATGTGTCTGATGTGGTTTTGGGGGAACACGTTGACAACTCAGGCCTTATAGGGTAAGGACTTTGAGACCTGTTACCAGGAAGCCAGCCAGAATACGTGATGGTGTTCAGTTCCCCTGAGTGTTAATCTATCCCATACACTAGGCCTCAAGGAGAGACTGAGACAGAGAGAGAGACAGAGAGAGAGAGAGAGAGAGACTGAGAGAGATAAAGAAGGAAGGGGGGAGGGTTGATTTTACTCAACACTGAAGAGGCTGGGTTGCGAGGGAAAGACTGTCCTGCAACGAGCACCAAATGTTCCTTTGCCAACTCAAGTGTGTAACTCATTGAAATGTTTGGCAGGGGTCTGTCCTCGTGCAGATCTGAGCAGTTAGCATCCTCGCTAACTTCTAATAGAGTGCTGGGTCCATCTCCTCCCAGCTCCTCCGTATCCGTCGCCTAGTAAGACGGCGTGACGCTTCACATTAGTGTAACACGGCTCAGACTGAGGCCCAGGCACTGCAGCTCAATGTCCAGCTGAATATTGCAGAGATTGGCCAAAGTTTACTGGTATCATAAGTGTGCCCATTTAATCCCTATTTCCCCCTGGACCACACATCCTCTCTACTGTCAGGGTGCTTTAAACATCCTCTTAGTGCACCCTGGTCTCATAGACTAGACGTAACATCATACATGTAAATCAGGAACAATCAAAACTAAGTATGATACGTTACGTTTGGTAGGGTTACATAAGACAGATGGTTACTTAATTAAAAAGGCAAAAGTTGCCCGTTTGAATCTCATCACAGACAACTTTCGAATTGTAGCTAATTAGCAACTTTGCAACTAATTACAACTTCTTAGCTATTTTACGTATTATTTCTACATAGAATGTTAGCTAACCCTTCCCCTAAAGTCCCTTATTAACTCTCTATCTAACAGAAGAAAACACTCCTTCACAATGCTGCGTGAACATCCAGTGAAAGCATCAGTTGAAAGTTACAGTTCACTCTGTGGCGATAGCACACAACGAACCTGTAACACACACACACACACACACACACACACACACACACACACACACACACACACACACACACACACACACACACACACACACACACACACACACACACACACACACACACACACACACACACACACACACACACACACACACATCCCCTCGGTCTCCTTTCCCCAGCATGGTCTGCCCCGCGTACAACAACCACAGTGGTTTCTATCTCTGCTGTGTGAACTTTTTAACGTGATTATTTTAGGTGAAAAAAAAATGGGGTCAGATCCTTAAGAGGTTATTAATTAAATGTATTAAGAATTTTGTAGATATATTTATTCAAAAAGTTGCCTAGCAAATACTGAGGACACGAGATGGCGCCGACAGAGAGGGCTGCCTTGCTTCGAGTCCTTAGGAAACTTTGCAGTATTTTGTTTGTTTATGTATTATTTCTTACATTGTTAGCCCAGAAAACCTTAAGCGTTATTACATACAGCTGGGAAGAACTATTGGATATCAGAGAGACGTCAATTTACCAGCACAACCAGCACTATGACCAGGAATACGACTTTCCCAAAGCGGATCCTTTGTCCGAACCACCCAGGGCATGTGAACTGATTCCAGAGGCTGACCCGTTGGAGAATAGGTAGATGGAGCAGTCTTCTGGTCAGACTTTGGAGGCACACACACCACCCACCGCTACCGAGTATATTACTCGCTAATGTCCAGTCTCTAGATAACAAGGTACTGTAGACAAAATTAGGGCAAGGGTTTCTTTCCAGAGAGACATCAGGGATTGTAACATACTCTGTTCCACGGAAACATGGCTCTCTCGGGACATGCTGTCGGAGTCGGTACAGCCTCCTGGATTCTTTGTGAGTTGCGCCGACAGGAGTAAACATCTCTCCGGGAAGAAGAAGGGCGGGGGTGTATGTTTCATGATTAACGACTCATGGTGTAATTGGAACAACATACAGGAACTCAAGTCCTTTTGTTCACCTGACGTAAAATTCGTAAAATTCCTCACAATCAAATGCCGACCGTACTATCTCCCAAGGGAATTCTACTCGGTTATTGTCACAGCCGTGTTTATCCCCCCGCAAGCGGATACCAAGACGGCCAACAAGGAACTTCACTGGACTTTATGCAAACTGGAAACCATATATCCTGAGGCTGCATTTATTGTAGCTGGGGATTTTAACAAAGCTAATAGCACAACAACGCTATCTAAATTCTATCAGCATATTGACTGTAGCACTCGCGATGGTAAAACACTGGATCACTGCTACTCTAACTTCCACGATGCATACAAGGCCCCGCCCTCCTTGCTCCTCCCTTCCTATAGGCAGAAACTCAAACAGGAGGTACCCATGCTAAGGGTCTATTCAACACTGGTCTGACCAATCGGAATCCACGCTTCAAGATTGTTTTGATCACGTGGACTGGGACATGTTACGGGTAGCCTCAGAGAATAATATCGATGTATTCTCTGATTTGGTGAGTGAGTTTATCAGGAAGTGCATTGGAGATGTTGTTCCCACTGTGACTATTAAAACCTTCCCTAACCAGAAACCGTGGATAGATGGAAGCATTCGCGCAAAACTGAAAAGCGCAAACTACCGCATTTAACCATTGGCAAGGTGACAGGGAATTTGGCCGAATACAAACAGCGTAGTTATTCCCTCCACAAGGCAATCAACAAAGCAAAATGTGAGTATACAGACAAAGTGGAGTCACAATTCAACGGCTCAGACACGAGACGTATGTGGCAGGGTCTAAAGTCAATCACGGACTACAAAAGGAAAACCAGCCACGTCACGGACATCGACGTCTTGCTTCCGGACAAACTAAACACCTTCTTTGCCCACTTTGTGGATAACACAGTGCCACCGACGTGGCCCGCTACCAAGGACTCCTTCTCCGTGGCCGACTTGAGTAAAACATTTAAACGTGTTAACCCTCGCAAGGCTGCCGGCCCAGATGGCATCCCTAGCCACGTCCTCAGAGCATGCGCAGACCAGCTGGTTGGTGTGTTTACGGACATATTCAATCTCTCCCTATCCCAGTCTGCTGTCCCCACATGCTTCAAGATGGCCACCATTGTTTTATCTCCCCTGTTCACCCTGTTCACCCATGACTGTGTAGCCAAAGCTGGGACTGAGAGACTGAAAAACAGCTTCTTATCTCAAGGCCATCAGACTGTTAAACAGCAACCACTAACACAGAGAGGCTGCTGCCTGCCTACAGACTTGAAATCATCGGCCTCTTTAATAAATGGATCACTAGTCACTTTAATAATGTTTACATATCTTTCAGTACTCATCTCATATGTATATAATGTATTTTTATACCATCTATTGCATCTTGCCTATGCTGCTCGGCCATCGCTCATCCATATATTTATATGTACATATTCTTATTCCATCTCTTTAGATTTGTGTGTATTCGGTAGTTGTTGTGGAATTGTTCGATTTCATGCTAGATATTGCTGCACTGTCGGAACTAGAAGCACAAGCATTTCGCTACACTCGCAACAACATCTGCTAACCATCTGTATGTGACCAATACAATTTGATTTGATTTGATTCTAATAAGCCACTCACCGCAAACGTCCCTCAAAAAACATAACAACACAATAGAACCACAACATGTTTTAACTCTCCAAAACAAAAAACAAAAACATGAATAACATGTTATTGTCAAACAATTTAAACGACGGTTAGATAATTCATACAGGAACAAATGTGTTAGTGATCAGCCCCAGGTCTATTGACACGGGGGGGGGTAATGTATCCCTGTGTGGATAGCTGCTTTCCAGGTTACGAGAGCTGCGCTTGGATAACAACCCTGCTATTCTTCTCCAGTGGAACTCACTTTATAAACAACCGACAAACCAGGCAGACCTCAACCCCAAGTTCGCTCACTCCAAAATATGTTTTCAAACCCCCCAAGAAACCATGATGACACTGGATTATTTCACAATTGGAATGGAAAACTACAACAGTTTAGGCCCAAACAATAGAATGTGTGACATCACTAACAAGTTATAGTTAAAATCAAATGGAATGTTATTTGTCAAACGCTTCGTAAACAACAGGTGAAGACTAACAGTGAAATGCAGACTTAAAGATAACAGTGTGTTAAAGATAACAGTGAGATAACATAACAGTGAGTTAAAGATAACAGTGAGTTAAAGATAACAGTGAGATAACATAACAGTGAGTTAAAGATAACAGTGAGTTAAAGATAACAGTGAATTAAATATAACAGTGAGTTAAAGATAACAGTGAGATAAAGATAACAGTGTGTTAAAGATAACAGTGAGATAACATAACAGTGAGTTAAAGATAACAGTGAGTTAAAGATAACAGTGAGATAACATAACAGTGAGTTAAAGATAACAGTGAGTTAAAGATAACAGTGAGTTAAAGATAACAGTGAGATAACATAACAGTGAGTTAAAGATAACAGTGAGTTAAAGATAACAGTGAGTTAAAGATAACAGTGAGTTAAAGATAACAGTGAGTTAAAGATAACAGTGAGTTAAGGATAACAGTGAGATAAAGGTAACAGTGAGATAAAGGTAACAGTGAGTTAAAGGTAACAGTGAGATAAAGGTAACAGTGAGATAAAGGTAAAACTGAGTTAAAGGTAACAGTGAATTGCCGAGTTAAAGATAACAGTGAGTTATGTGAAAATATGTTGAAAAGATGTTTGAAAGATTTTGAAAATATGTTGAAAAGATATATTTTGCTCACTGGGATTGTTACTCAAAAATATTTTTTAAAGCTCAGCTTCTCCACTGCACTTGCCATCAAACTCCTCTGAAACTTCAATGTGTGTGTGTGTGTGTGTGTGTGTGTGTGTGTACTCTGCTATCACCTCTTGCGTGGGCGGAAACGACCTAGCCTTCTATCCTTTGTTACTAATCACCAGTGACACGGTCTCCTTTCCCCCTCGCTGTCCCGAGTCTGCCTCCTGAAAACGTGAGCGGTAGAAAGCGGCAGGAGCGGAGCGAGAACAGAGTGTGAAGCCTCCTTGGCAGTCTGCGTCAGGCAGTGGCGGGGCGGAGGGGCGCGCTGCTCTGGACTGAAAATGGCAGCTGTCAGGTGCAGTGACGAGATGGTGAGGCGAGCGAGACGGGCCAGAGCCCCCGTCCCATCCTCGTCCGACGGAGAGCTTTGTCACATGCAGTACATACTCCAGGTTATCAGAGTAAATCTAGGATGGCAAGCGTGTCAAGTTGAGTGAGGAGGTATGCCCGTGTGTGAACTCATGTGTGAGTGCTTAGGTAAATCTATTAAAGAGGAGAGGGGAGAGAGGGAAGAGAGGGGAGAGAGGGGAGAGAGGGGAGAGAGGGAAGAGAGGGGAGAGAGGGAAGAGAGGGGAGAGAGGGGAGAGGTATTTCTCCATCGATTTCACGACCTACATTATTATTCTGTATCATATGAGGAGCCTCTGATGAATCATTAAGGAAGAGTTCAGGGCCACTACAGAGTAAAGTCCCCTTATCTATAAGGTACTCAGTGCTGTTGGGTGTTCTGGCCTTCTGGCCTTCTGGCTTTCTGGCCTTCTGGTGTTCTGGCCTTCTGGCCTTCTGGCCTTCTGGTGTTCTGGCCTTCTGGCCTTCTGGCTTTCTGGCCTTCTGGTGTTCTGGCGTTCTGGCCTTCTGGCGTTCTGGCCTTCTGGCGTTCTGGCCTTCTGGCTTTCTGGCCTTCTGGCCTTCTGGCGTTCTGGCCTTCTGGCGTTCTGGCCTTCTGGCGTTCTGGCCTTCTGGCTTTCTGGCCTTCTGGCGTTCTGGCCTTCTGGCCTTCTGGCGTTCTGGCGTTCTGATGTTCTGGAGTTCTGGTGTTCTGGCGTTCTGGAGTTCTGATGTTCTGGAGTTCTGGTGTTCTGGCGTTCTGGAGTTCTGGTGTTCTGACGTTCTGGTGTTCTGGTGTCTAGACAGTTCAAGGACACCAGGACTATATTCAAATTCTTTAAAGGTGTATATTTTCCTCCTCCCTTCACTCATAAAAAATGTACTGTTCCACCACTTGTGATTCCTTTCTCCTGGGCTCCCTGGTGAGAGAGCACATTCCTGTCGGATCAAGAAACTCATAGGAACTGAGATACTTGTTTTTAACGATTGTTTAATTGATAGGAAAAGGTTATTTTGTGCAAATCTTTAGTGTGACAAGCTACCAGCCTATGCCACGCCAGATGTACATGATCAAACAAAGGTCATGCATGATCAAACAAAGGTCACGCATGATCAAACAAAGGTCACGCATGATCAAACAAAGGTCACGCATGATCAAACAAAGGTCACGCATGATCAAACAAAGGTCACGCATGATCAAACAAAGGTCACACATGATCAAACAAAGGTCACGCATGATCAAACAAAGGTCACGCATGATCAAACAAAGGTCACGCATGATCAAACAAAGGTCACGCATGATCAAACGTGCCATATGAGAGTCTTATTCACAATGAATGCATGACATACTACTTTCCATCCGTGTAACATTTACACATCAATCTTTCATCTATTTCGATGCGTTTGCTTTAAATGCGCATGTCAATACCAGAACTGACAGCACGCAAGAGTCAGAATTTACCGTCTGGACACTTTTACTCTCGGTACACTTTGTTTAGGATGAAACAATCAACTATGTTACAGGGAGGAAGTTGTTTTTCAGCGCTGGTAGGAAGTCACAGCAAAAGTCAAAAGAACACCATCACCAAGATGAAGAAGAACCATCACTAAGATGAAGAAGAACCATCACCAAGATGAAGAAGAACCATCACTAAGATGAAGAAGAACCATCACTAAGATGAAGAAGAACCATCACCAAGATGAAGAAGAACCATCACTAAGATAAATAGGAACCATCACTAAGATAAAGGAGAACCACCACCAAGATGAAGAAGAACCATCACCAAGATGAAGAAGAACCATCACCAAGATGAAGAAGAACCATCACCAAGATAAAGGAGAACCATCACTAAGATGAAGAAGAACCATCACTAAGATAAAGGAGAACCATCACCAAGATGAAGAAGAACCATCACCAAGATGAAGAAGAACCATCACTAAGATAAAGGAGAACCATCACCAAGATAAAGGAGAACCATCACCAAGATGAAGAGGACCCATCACTAAGATGAAGAGGACCCATCACTAAGATAAAGAAGAACCATCACCAAGATAAAGAAGAACCATCACTAAGATAAAGGAGAACCATCACTTAGATAAAGAGGAACCATCACCAAGATAAAGAAGAACCATCACTAAGATAAAGGAGAACCATCACTTAGATAAAGAGGAACCATCACCAAGATAAAGAAGAACCATCACTAAGATAAAGAAGAACCATCACTAAGATAAAGGAGAACCATCACCAAGATAAAGGAGAACCATCACTAAGATAAAGGAGAACCATCACCAAGATAAAGGAGAACCATCACCAAGATGAAGAAGAACCATCACTAAGATGAAGGAGAACCATCACTAAGATAAAGGAGAACCATCACTAAGATAAAGGAGAACCATCACCAAGATAAAGGAGAACCATCACCAAGATAAAGAAGAACCATCACCAAGATAAAGGAGAACCATCACTAAGATAAAGGAGAACCATCACCAAGATAAAGAAGAACCATCACTAAGATAAAGGAGAACCATCACCAAGATAAAGGAGAACCATCACCAAGATAAAGGAGAACCATCACCAAGATAAAGGAGAACCATCACTAAGATGAATTCTAAACCTATCAATTGTCCTCTCCACTCTCCAGTCTAGAAGTGCCCCGGGCAATCTGAACTGGGGCAGGAAGTGGAAAAGGAGAGGGAGAGGAGGGGTTTAGTTGTGGAATGGCTTGTATTAGAAACACAGAGGAGAGGAGTAGTTACCGGATTATTTGTTGCGCGTTAAGCAACAGTAAGGACTGTGTTCTAAACGGAACCATATTCCCTACTAAGTGCACTTACTTTTGACCAGAGTCTATGGGCCCTGGTCAAAAGAAGTGCACTACAAAGATAATAGAGTGCTATTTGGGACACGTATTTGTCTCATTGACTTTGAAAGTGTGTTTCCCCTCGAGGGATGAGGCTCTGCCTGGGTAACAATCAACTGTAAAGCAAGGCCTCTACTCCAATCATCACATGTCATCGTTTAGCCCTCAGAAGGACGCGATGTGAAGCTACAGCCATTTTATCCGGCTCCCATTTTGATTTAACTTCAGCTGGCTAATCATAATGGCTTCTCTCTCTCTCTCTGTCTCTCTCTCTCTCTCTCTGTCTCTCTGTGTCTCTCTGTCTCTCTGTCTCTCTGTCTCTCTGTCTCTCTCTCTCTCTCTCTCTCTCTCTCTCTCTCTCTCTCTCTCTCTCTCTCTCTGTCTCTCTGTCTCTCTGTTTCTCTGTCTCTCTGTCTCTCTCTCTCTCTCTCTCTGTCTCTCTCTCTCTCTCTCTCTGTCTCTCTCTCTCTCTCTCTCTCTCTCTCTCTCTCTCTCACCCTTCTTTTTCTCTGTGTCCATCTTCCTCCATCCATCTGTGTGTGTGTGTTATTGTGCATCACAGGAGGTTGGTGGTACCTTCGTTTTGGAGGACGGACTCGTGGTAACGGCAGGAGCAGAATCAGATACATAAAACACGAGGTTTCCAGGTGTTTGACTTCGTTCCATCCATTGTTTGTGTCAATTACATATACAATATTATAAACTGGGTGGTTCGAGCCCTGAATGCTGATTGGCTGACAGCCGTGGTATATCAGACCGTGTACCACGGGTTTGACAAAACATATATTTTTACTGCTCTAATTACATTGGTAACCAGTTTATTGTAGAAATAAGGCACCTCGGGGGTTTGTGTTATGTTGCCAATATACCACTGCTAAGGGCTGTGTCCAGGCACTCGGCGTTGTGTCGTGCATAAGAACA
>NC_092090.1:97423949-97483949 GCF_045679555.1 Salvelinus alpinus
ATAACAAAAATAACAAAGATAACGACCGAAACAGTTCTGGCTGGTGCAGACACACAACAGAAAACAACTACCCACAAAACACCAGGTGGGAACAGGCTACCTAAGTATGGTTCTCAATCAGAGACAATGATAGACAGCTGCCTCTGATTGGGAACCATACCAGGCCAAACACATAGAAAAAGACAACATAGAACAAAACATAGAATGCCCACCCCAACTCACGCCCTGACCAAACCAAAATAGAGACATAAACAAGGAACTAAGGTCAGAACGTGATACCATAATTTATTCACATTACTTTACTTTAATCAAATATTTCAGTTGTTGTTTATATTACATTTGTTAATTTGATGGCTTTATTATTTAAATCCAAGTCATCATCTCATCTCTATAGAGCTGCTGTCTACGCTGTCTGACAAAATCACTATTTCAGATAATAAGGCAGGCTTGTATGACTGCTGAATACCAACTAACAATCACTTAGATCCTGGAAATTCAGGTAGCGATACCTTGTGAAGCAACTGCTTTCTATCCCCCTGCGATCTCTCCATCTCTAGTGTCCGCTCCACACAGACCGGACAAGTACGCGGGTTCCGCAATGGATTATGGTCATTGTAGTTAATTACCACGTTTTCTGTGCTATACTATGTCGAATTTTAGCCCGTTAGAAAATACAACTCAGTACAATAATGCACAGTTCGGGCTTGATCTGATTTATCTTGAGAGAAACGACACATCGAGCTCATAGAAAAAAAACTGGACAAAATGGAATTTAAGTAATTGAACTGCGGTTGGTCAATCAGTTGTTTAAAACCCCCAAAATAACCTACATTTCACTACTTATTCCTATTTTTTAGGATTATATATATTTTTTATACCCAATTTGACATGCTCCTATGAACTTTGCATGTTGGTGCTCATGGGACCATATATAATCAGTCATCACCACAGCACTGAAGTAGGACACTTTGGGTTTAATTAATTGTGGCATTCCAACTTTGACTAATTATTCAAATCTGTCTAACAGTTGAATAAGTAGTCTTCCACACTCACAAAGAGTTAAGAGGTTTTGTTCTGAAGCAGTACTTTGGCCTTGTCTCTTTGACTTCTGCACCAACGGTGGCGGTGGGGAAAAATTTAAAACGACTGTTGCATATTCGTTGACGTCTATCCGTTGTGACTAACCAACGTTTTCCCAAAACCGACGTTTTCCAGAAACCGATGTTTCCCTACGTTAAACCATTCTCTATACACACGCTCTCTCCTCTCTGACAACTCTCTGTAATAGGAGAGAAGTAAAAAAAAAAAAAAATTGGGATTTCTTCTTCATGACGACTTCATCGCCTGCTGAGGCCCTGCAGCTTTTTAAAGTTGATTAATCCTGACTTCTTCTCTAATCCAATGAAACAGTGGAGCGGAGGGCCTGTCTGTGCAGAACATGTTTCTACAGGGGAAAAAAGACTCGGGATCTTTCATTCCTTAATCGCTTAAGTGAGCTGTCACTGATAGGGAGGAGGAGGAGGAGGAGGAGGAGGAGGAGGAAGCATGCATGCACGCACGCACGCACGCACGCACGCACGCACACACACACACACACACACACACACACACACACACACACACACACACACACACACACACACACACACACACACACACACACACACACACACACACACACACACACACACACACACACACACACACACACAGACACACGCACACACCCTTCATACAGGCCTTAATCTGTGGAATGACTCAACCATGACCCACTAGGAGAAAATCAGGACACGGTAATCACAGAGAGCAGTGTAGTTCTATCATATAACCACTCATCCACAAATCTCTGTTACCTTAAATCTGAAAAAGAAACGGAGAAGATAAGCACTGTATAATTTCCAGATTTTTATGTGGTGCTTATATTTTTACGTTCGGTTGAGGTTGAGGCCTACAGCTGGATCCAGAGCCGTACATCTATATGTGACTGTACACTGAGTACACTAAACATTAGGAGCACCTTCCCGAATATTGAGTTGCAGGACATGGACTCTACAAGGTGTCGAAAGCGTTCCACACGGATGCTGGCCCCGTGCCGACTCCAATGCTTCCCTCAGTTGTGTCATGTTGGCTGGATGTCCCTTGGGTGGTGGACCATTCTTGAAACACACAGGAAACGGTTGAGGGTGAAAAACCCAGCAGCGCTGCAGTTTTTGATACTAAACCGGTGCACCTGGCACCTACTACCATACCCCGTTCAAAGGCACGTAAATATTTTGTCTTGCCTATTCACTCTCTGAATGGCACACATACACAATCCATGTCTCAATTGTCTCAAGGCTTAAAAATACTTCTTTAACCCGTCTCCTCTCCTTCATCTACACTGATTGAAGTGGAATTAACAACTGACATCAATAAGGGATCATATCTTTCACCTGGATTCACCTGGTCAGTCTGTCATGGAAAGAGCAGGTGTTCTTAATGTTTTGTACACTCAGTGTATAAGAATCTACACAAACAATGGCATTGGATGTAGTCGTCGCCCGTCCCCCCTCCCCTCCCCCACACACACACAAACACACACACAAACACAGACTTCTTGCGTGCCGTTTGACTTGACGCACATGGCCTCAGGACCTGATTGATAGATACTGTTCATATCTGGACAACACACTCCATTTCAACTACAGGGATGTCACTCGTGACAAACAATGCTTTTCTCAGAGCGAGCAACAAAAAAAAACAAGCTAAAACAACCGGTTATTACCGGTAACGATGAAGTATAGACGTAATTAGTGGACGATGGAATCACGGTTATTGTGAATAATATTTGTCTTGGGGTTTCTCTTTTCTTGAGTGCGGGTTGATTTTTCTGACGCCTCTCTCTCCAATGATCGATAATGAATATTTTTGGTTCACCTGATGAAACACGTGTATTAACAGTGTCCTTGATAGGAAGTATGTTGAGAATGAAATGACAATCTACGCTGCTTTAAAGAAATCCCACATCAATTCCTATAAGAAATGTTAAATACCATACTGATATGACTAACATGATATGACCATACTGATATAACTAACATGATATGACCATACTGATAAGACCATACTGATATGACCATACTGATATGACCATACTGATATGACCATACTGATATGACCATACTGATATAACTAACATGATATGACCATACTGATATAACTAACATGATATGACCATACTGATATGACCATACTGATATGGCCATACTGATATGACTAACATGATATGACCATACTGATATAACTAACATGATATGACCATACTGATATAACTAACATGATATGACCATACTGATATGACCATACTGATATAACTAACATGATATGACCATACTGATATAACTAACATGATATGACCATACTGATATAACTAACATGATATGACCATACTGATATGACCATACTGATATAACTAACATGATATGACCATACTGATATAACTAACATGATATGACCATACTGATATGACCATACTGATATAACTAACATGATATGACCATACTGATATGACCATACTGATATAACTAACATGATATGACCATACTGATATAACTAACATGATATGACCATACTGATATGGCCATACTGATATGACTAACATGATTTGACCATACTGATATAACTAACATGATATGACCATACTGATATGGCCATACTGATATGACTAACATGATTTGACCATACTGATATAACTAACATGATATGACCATACTGATATGACCATACTGATATAACTAACATGATATGACCATACTGATATGGCCATACTGATATAACTAACATGATATGACCATACTGATATGACCATACTGATATGACCATACTGATATAACTAACATGATATGACCCTACTGATATAACTAACATGATATGACCATACTGATATAACTAACATGATATGACCATACTGATATGACCCTACTGATATAACTAACATGATATGACCCTACTGATAATGACCAATTTATGCCCTGAGTAGATAAATCCCCTTGGATATTCCCATATGGCCCTAATACATGTTGGCTAATAGTGGATTTGTTTTACTGCACTTTACCATATCCTGTGAGTCACTTCAGAGAGTTGCGTTTCAGCCTCAGTCACTTCAGATACGTACGCAGACACAGTCATGGCTAGTCATTAATAATCAAGACATCCCCATATCCTCTATGTGAACAGATTGATTAGGCTAGGCTACGTTTTAAAAATAAATCAAATGTCTGTGAGACACATTATTTGGTCTACTTCCTTCTTTGATAATCTGTTTGTCGTCAATAGTACGGTTCAGTCTTTTCCCGTTTCAACCTGTGGGTATTTTGTGTTGCAATAATCGCTCATGGGGGGTTCGTCATGGCCTCTCTTTCGCTGATGACTTTACAGCACCTCAGTGGTTTTTAACAATTATTTTTGTTTTGGTTTTAACTGTCACCTTTAATTAAGAATATAACTTATAAGTTCGTGACAAATCGCCGGAATACAACTATTTATTTTTCTTCTTCTTCTCTCGAGCCAATGAGTTTTCATTCTAATACATCCGTGAATTAATCCCAAATGGCACCCTATTCCCTACATAGTGCATCGGATCCTTATTGGCCCTGGTCAAAAGTAGTGCACTACGTAGGGAATAGGATGCTATTCGGTACTCATTATTGTTGTTTTTCGATGCCACACCGTTGAAAATGTATTGTGCGATGACGTAGACCATGTATGGAACCCAAGAAGCGTGCAGAAGAATTAACATCTCCCCCACTCATGAATTAAAATGTAATTAAACTCTGATTCACCAGATAATTATACTTTTGCACGGCTGTTTATCCAAAATAGTCCGATTTGATTGGGTCGGCCTAGGTTTATGGTAATTATTCGTGGTTGTTGTTATGGTGTTACGTGGCAAAACAAAAGGAACATTTTGACTGATTTACATTCATACTTTTCATTGAGGACTTCACCGTTGTGGCTCTGTGGTAAAGACTAGATGGTTCATGTCTTTCCTTTCATTTCAGTCTAGTTGTCAGAAATGGTGCTTTCCACTTGCAAGTTTGACACTCCACTACCAGTACTGACACTCCACTACCAGTACTGACACTCCACTACCAGTACTGACACTCCACTACCAGTACTGACACTCCACTACCAGTACTGACACTCCACTACCAGTACTGACACTCCACTACCAGTACTGACACTCCACTACCAGTACTGACACTCCACTACCAGTACTGACACTCCACTACCAGTACTGACACTCCACTACCAGTACTGACACTCCACTACCAGTACTGACACTCCACTACCAGTACTGACATCAAATCATTAAATCTCATTTTACTCGTAAACAACAGGTGTAGACTAACAATGAAATGCCTACTTAATGAGCCCTTCACAACAATGGGGAAACGTGGGAAAAACCCCAAATGTTTGTGGTTCTTAAATCTGCTTACAGTAATTGGTGTCTCATTCCAAACTACAGTATGTGGGATTGGCCTTAATCAAATAGGAGCAGCAGCTGAGCACGAGCCTGGTTCCAGAATTGTTTGCCAATTTATGGTCATTGTCATAAAACAGCACAATCAGATCTGGCATCAGGCTAGGTGAGTGGACGGAAGACACACCTGAAGGCATGGAATTCACCTCGCTGTCATGGAAACGCCAAGTAATGACATCTTATAAATGTATACCTGGTAGCAGGTACAGATAGGGCTCTAGGTGTGCCCGAGCAGCTGCCATTTTGCCCTCATATGAGAAAAGTGCCCTTTCTGATTGGTAGCATTTTGTTTATTAATATATTTTTATTTAACTTTCAGTCACTTTTCTCTACTGTTCTGTAAAAGTATTGCTCATCTAACTAGATAATTTCACTGCACTCATCCTGCTGCTGATGGACAGGCAGAAGCTACCGGTGCGTAGCAGTAGTATGACAAGGGAAACTTTTTCAGTTGTATGTTGGCTCTCGGTCAGGGACACGGACAGGGACGGGTCTTGGACAGGAACGGGTCAGGCACAGGGACGGTTCAGGGACAGGTCAGGGTCAGGGACAGGGAAGTGTCAGGGACAGGGACGGTTCAGGGACAGGGAAGGGACAGGGACAGGGACGGGCCAGGGACAGGGACGGTTCAGGGACAAGGACAGGGACAGGGAAGGGTCAGGGAAAAGGAAGGGACAGGGACGGTTCAGGGATGGTTCAGGGAAAGGGAAGGGTCAGGGACGGTTCAGGGACAGGGATGGTTCAAGGACAGGGAGGGGTCAGGGACAGGGACGGGTCAGGGACAGGGAAGGGTCAGGGACAGGGACGGGTCATGGACAGGGACGGGTTAGGGACAGGGACGGGACAGGGACGGTTCAGGGACAGGGACGGTTCAGGGACAGGGAAGGGTCAGGGACAGGTACGGGTCAGGGACAGGGAAGGGTCAGGGACAGGGAAGGGTCAGGGACAGGGAAGGGTCAGGGACAGGGACGGGTCAGGGACAGGGACGGGTCAGGGACAGGGACGGTTCAGGGACAGGGAAGGGTCAGGGACAGGGAAGGGTCAGGGACGGGTCAGGGACAGGGACGGGTCAGGGACAGGGACGGGTCAGGGACAGGGACGGTTCAGGGACAGGGACGGTTCAGGGACAGGGACGGGTCAGGGACAGGGACGGTTCAGGGACAGGGACGGTTCAGGGACAGGGACTGGTCAGGGACAGGGAAGGTAAAAAGTAGTTAAGTTGTTACAACAGCATAGCTGACAGTTAGCTAGCTGCAGTAGCTAACTAGTTAGCTGGTTGACATCATCTACATCCATTATGATCATCTGATAGCCCTCCCCTATTTGCCCTCTCTGTAATCAGTAGTCTAGGTAGCTTGCTCACAGTGGGATGAGTGTTTTTACAGAAAATAAATTATAGCCCCTCCAAAGATATGTGCCCCCCTTGCTGGGTTTGTTAGGCTTTCTTAAGTCGCGCACGTCCACGCTCCATTACGAGGCCGGCAGCGGATGTGTGCGTTTATCTAGGACAAAGACTCTAGAACCGCGCACCACTTCCCCCCCCCCCCGAAACGTGAAGCTATAAATAATGCTCACAGGCAACTATACATAGACTGTCATTTTGTCAATTGATTATGTTGTTCGTTTACATTCGTCTGCTATCGAGAATGTGCTGTTTTTGATTATTATTCTGCTTCTACACTTTTATAAAGCCTTCGCTTGAAACAGAAGTTTTCTACCAGCTTGTTTGTCATGTGCAACACTGCTTGTTGAGGCAATGGTTTTACCCAGGAAGTAACGGAAGTTTTCTACCAGCTTGTTTGTCATGTGCAACACTGCTTGTTGAGGCAATGGTTTTACCCAGGAAGTAGTGGAGGTTTCTAGTGGTATTTCTACCTGTAATTATGAGTTCTGTAAAGGTGTCCTCGTACAAGGTTCGGTTTCGCTCCTATCGGAACTCTAGCAGAACTTTGTTGCCTCGCGTTACTCCCTTAAAAATACATTACTAGAAAACTAGAAAAAAGCAGCAATATTAACTGTTTGTCCCTCTTGAAACGCTGTAGCATCAGTATACAGTAACACTTCCTCAAAATAGTCAGAATCAATCTAAGATAAGCCCCCCCCCAAAAAAAATCTGTCACTATTTTTTGACGTTTGTAACGTATACGCAGGGAGTCAGGAAGCAGGTGCAGAAGGTAAGTTTAATAATAATCAAGAAGATACCACAAAACAGGAGCAGCGTACTGAACGTAAGCAAAACCAATACTCCCTAATGACTGAGGATACTGAAGGGAGAGTAATCAGGGTGATTATGAAGTCCAGGTGTGCTTAACGATGGGGAGCAGGTGTGCTCAATGTGGGTTGCCAGGACCGGTGGTTGGTTGACCAGCGATGTCAAACGCCGGAGGGAAGGAGCAGAACTGGTCGTGCAATTTTACATCTAACTAAGAGGTTTGGTAAAGTATTTCTCAAGTGAAAAAATGTGCATGAAAACTAGTCGTCTGTTGTTGAATGACTAAAAACACTTAATTGAAGAATATCTATTCTTGACCAATCACCGATGAAGGGGCGTAGACTTTGGATACTGAACTTTGTCTTGCCTCAAGAACAAATGTAATTTACTCGAACGGCAGGAAAAACCCCTGCTGAACGCCGAACACCAGAACCAACAAAATCTTCACAAAATGTTGTCAGAATATAATCGCAAACTGTTTTGACTGGGAAGTATACGGTAGCTCTATGCACAGTTATTGCGAGGAAACTTCTGGCCAGTCGAACTGAATAGGAATTAAGCGGGCTGGCACGGTTGAGAGCCTGAATGTTTTAACTGTCACGATATCGTTACAAGGAGTGGACCAAGATGCAGCGTGGAATATTTCCATCCATTAATATTAGAAATTAAAACTTTAAAGAACAAAAGAACAAAAAGAACAAACGAAACGTGAAGCTATAAATAATGCTCACAGGCAACTATACATAGACAAGATCACACAAAACACAAAGGGGAAATGGCTGCCTAAATATGATCCCAAATCAGAGACAACGATAAACAGCTGCCTCTGATTGGGAATCATACCAGGCCAACATAGATATATAATACACCTAGATGACCCACCCTTAATCACACCCCGATCCAACCAACATAGATATATAATACACCTAGATGACCCATCCTTAATCACACCCCGATCCAACCAACATAGATATATAATACACCTAGATGACCCACCCTTAATCACACCCCGATCCAACCAACATAGATATATAATACACCTAGATGACCCACCCTTAATCACACCCCGATCCAACCAACATAGATATATAATACACCTAGATGACCCACCCTTAATCACACCCCGATCCAACCAACATAGATATATAATACACCTAGATGACCCACCCTTAATCACACCCCGATCCAACCAACATAGAGAATAAAAGCTCTCTACGGTCAGGGCGTGACATTAACCTCTGTGTTGAGAACAAGTCATGCATTTACTGTAATCTCCTGGTTTCAAAGAGCATTAAAAACTACAGTAACCGTTAAGTTATAATTACTTACATTTGCTTACATCCTAGTATTTTTGTCAGCCGTCTTTGCTTAAACAACTCTCCATCCTTAGGTTACAGAGGGGAGAGGCTATACGGACTCGCCCGTCTCCTTGGCTACGCTATCTAGTTACTTCCTTCTCCTTACTGCAGGACAGCAGTCGGCAAAGCGGGATCCCTGTGTTGTTGTGTTGCCGGCTTGCAGCACACACTCTCCCCACTGAGCAGTAGACTGTGTCACATGACATCCAGATGGATACTACCAATATTCAAATGTATTTATTGTGTAGGAGGCTGCTATCATACTCTAAATAAATTAAAGTGGGATGGAACAAATTGGCCACGTTAGCTACCACCGGCAACGTGATACAGCTGCCTGGTGGGAAGCAACTGCTGCTCAGTGGGAAGCAACTCACGTTGGCGACCATCTCGATACAACACCGTTGTACTGGTCATTACCACATGCTTGTCCTTAGGTAGCTATTTGGCATGTCACAGTAACGTCCAGATAGTGACCAATACTACAAGTTAATTCTCCCTTGCCTATTGAAACAAACATCATTTTCTTTTACAAGTTTTACCTAGACATGCTGCTGTTGTTGCTGACTAGCCACACTCGACTCTTAGCTGCCCAATATGCGTCATCATAGCCTCTCCCGTCACAGAGGAAAGCGATGAAAAGCGGAGTGGGCGGGAACCGTTGGGCGATGTGAACGTGACTTGGGAGGCGGATATAAAGTTCAGGATTCCCCAATTTTATGCAAATCACCATTGGCGAATGTTTCGGCGATGACCAATCCAATCGAGTGGTTCCCAAAACTCCCATGAAGAACTGCAACCCAAGGCCGGAGAGTTGCTTTAGCAAAGATGGCTGACAGAAATACTAGGATGGAAGCAAATGTAAGTAATTATAACTTCAAAAAGAATCATGCAAAACATTTACAGTTCAGAGGAATATGTTAGTTAATGTAGAGACAAACTATTATGCATACCGACAAACAAAAATCTCTATTTAGCAAGTCTTGATTTTTATTAATAATTTAAAAAAAAGTTTAAATAAATTTATAGAACAGAGAATGGATTAAACTATTTATCGCATTTAATAACCAGACATTCATACAAACTTGCTGTGTTGAATTCTTTAGGCCCAACTGAACGTACTGTTATATGCTGCCACTCTGGGCAGCCATAGTGGCATGTGGCAAGTTACTGCTGTACGGCAGTAGTGTCTGTTCTGTAGTGAAATAATCTATGTGGGTATATGATGACTGTGATGAGTCACAGTGCCTATAGCCTGATTCTAGGCCAGATGCAGTTTTGGATTGATTTAAAAGTTATGATTTAATTTCTGTTAATAAGCATTCGTTGTTTTCAAAAAGTGCTATAGTATCAGCTGGACCTATTTCCCACCGTGGACTCGGCTAATTATCAAACTCTTGAGGCCCAATGAGATAGTAACTTTGCATTGGACCTCTGTATTTCACACATATGGTCTTTGCATTTTGTCTTCCTGCTCTTTTCGTGTCCAGTCTTTTCCATTTCCTTCTGCAACAAAAAACACATTTATTGTAATCTATCTCAGTCTAAAGGAAATATCCTCCAGTTGGATTTGGTATCAGATCAATACATCTGTTCATATGCTGAATTAGTAGGTCTATTGTAGTCACTCCAACATTCCATTAGGACTGTAGAGCCAAATATAAAAAATAAAAAAACATCCATGGCTGTCTTTCTTAAATAAGATAATTAATAATATAAACTATTTAAATAATATAAACTATTTAAATAATAGAAACTATTTAAATAATAGAAACTATTTAAATAATAGAAACTATTTTATATTTAATTCAAAATACACATTTGGCAGGATATGTTTTTTTTGTAATGATGTCATTGCATTCATAGAGCATCAGTATTTTGTCATATTTCGTTGGAGGCCCTCAGTCTCTCGTCCCTCCGAATAAAAAAAAGAGCCTTTACGAAATAAAGAACGTTCTTTAATTTAGGCCACATACATGGCCGGCTCTAGCCTTTTGCGGGCCCTAAAGCGAGAATTGGTCCCCCCCCCCCCCCCCCTTGACAGCACAGAGAAACAATTACATTTTTAAATACATTTAAATACATTTCCTGCAATTCTACACATTTTGCCGTGGGCCGGAGATACATTTAGCAAATTTTATGAAACATTTCCTGCAATACTATCCATTTTGCCATTGTGTGGAATCAAATTAAATATTTTTTTGTCACATGCTATATAAACAACAGGTGTGGACTAACAGTGAAATGCTGACGGGACCTTTCCCAACAAAGCAGACATAAAGAAAACAGAAACATTTCAATTTTTTTTCCCAGTTTTTAAAGCAAAATTCCTGCAATTCTGAACATTTTGCCATGACTTACAGTATGCCATGTTCATGATATCTGAGTGACTAACACAATCATTGGGGGCCCCCTGAAGGTCAGGGCTCTTGGGAACGTGCCTTTGCATGCCTGGTCGGTATTCGGGCCATGATTACTACAACTTTAGCTAGACTAATTGACTAGACTCATTTACCAATCTATAAATTGTAGCTGACATGGCTAATTGAGTGACTGTCAGTGACTGACATAACAGGAGAAAAATTAGCAGAAAAATAAGCAAATTTCGAACTTGCACCTTTTTGGATTCTACTCTTCTAACTCTTGACACCCAGACTGTTCACTTACGGGCTGGGGACCTACGTGACTGCTTACGTCGCATATGCCTGGAACCGGCCCTGGCCACAACTAATTATCCAGTATAATCACCACGAACAATTACTTGTGAATATAAACCCACTAAATTTAGCCACATCTGGTTTGACCAGGCGCATGCGCGCTTGGAATAAGGGTCGTTATAGTGGGAGTTTGCTTTGTGTATCCTACGGGGAGGTTTTATGAAATGGGATATTGTATTGACTCAACAGGAAATAGACTACGGTTTAGAGTAGTACATCGTCAGAGGACATGAAGAAATACTGTCGGTGATATTAAACGCAGAGAGGCTACTTTATTGTGCTGTAGAAGTTTTGAAATGTTTCTAGCAGTGCGGCTCGTTTTTTTTAGCATACTCTCTTCTGTTTATGTGCTAGAATAAGAAGAAGTGTCATTTCGCTTGATACATTTTGCCTTGCCGGAGCTACAATGACACCGTTGAATTTGACAATGAAGGAGAGAACACTTCGTCGCGCTAAAACCCACTGGACTTCAACAGCAGCAACAGCTGGAATAGTTGTGCTGTGTGTGTTTGCGTGGTCTTGTCACGCGGAAGAAGCATCTTGTCACGGAGCGTACGACTTGTACTTTGTCCTAGATAGGTAGGTAGAATTGATTTGCAACATTTAATCACTGAAGTGCCTGTTATGTTCAGCGATTGAAAAAAATTACAATGTAGCTACAATGTAACAATGTAACAACAACAGTGTCAAATGTAGCTACAATGTAACAGCAATGAAGCAATGTCACATTTAGCCTAGAGATGTATACACAGTCACATTTATTATTTTTATGGTTCAAACCATTCATGCATGGTCCGGTTCAGCAGATGAAAGGTTAAATTGGTTAGTTCCCGGTTTAGAATACCGGCCTAAATATAATTAACCCTGCAGAGCAGCCCAATACATATTTGGCCTCCAAAAGTTATCTGAGAAAAATAAAAAATTAAATTATATTTTTGTTGTTGTTGTCATTTTCGTTCCTGAACAAAAAAATACTGTAAAAATCATCAGGAAACGGAGTCTACTCATATAAAGAGGCGTATGATTGTATCCCAATGTAATCAAGGTTTGGCATGATTCTGTTTTTCTCAAAATTCTACATCTGTTTGGGATTCTTGCGGTAAATTTGTACAAAAACAAATCTTCCCAAGGCTGAATGTAATTGGGGACCCCTGCCATAGGCCTACTGGGAGTTCTGTTTAGATCTGCTAACCTTGATGCATTGTCAAGATAACACGAAGCTACTGAGACAAAGCTTTTGTGGTCTTAAACCTAACCCTCACTTTAACCCCAATCCTTGGTCTGCCGTAAATACCACTTGTAACATAAGGAGACCTCTTTCCAGTTGAGCAACAAAAAAAAGTTTAGACAAAGTTGAAGTTCGGTGATGCATACCATACTGTCTCAGGAAACAAACGGACTTGATACAACACGTGTTTTTACTTTAGTTTTTTGACTTCATTATTCTTCTCTCCCTACTTGGCTCAATGCCATATTTCTGCAAGCCTGTTGCATCTGTGCACCTCCCCTCCAGTTTCAAACCCGCTGTCAACTACTCCACCCTGTTTGCAATTATAAAATGACAGGATGTTGCAGAGATTGTAGCATGGACGACCATTGATACAATTGATAAACTAAAAGTTTATGCAGTGCTTTCAGAAAGTATTCACACCCCTTGACTTATTCCACATTAAGTTGTGTTACAGCCTGAATTCACAATTAATTGAATATTTTTTTCTCTCACTCATCTACACACAATAACCCATAATGACAAATTCAAAACATGTTCTTAGTCATTTTTTGCAAACTTATGGAAAATGATATACAGAAATGTTACATTTACATAAGTATTCACACCCCTGAGTCAATAGATGTTACAGTCCCATTTGGTAGTGATTACAGCTATGAGTCTTTCTGGGCAAGTCTCTGAGAGCTTTGTACACATTGGTTAGTACAATATCTGCATATTTTTCTTTTTAAAATCTTCAAGCTCTGTCAAATTGGTTGTTGATCATTGCTAGACAGCCATTTTTAAGTCTTGCCATATATTTTCAAGTATATTTAAGTCAAAGCTGTAACCAGGCCACTCACGAACATTCAATGTCATCTTGGTAAGCAACTTCAGTGTAGATTTGACCTTATGTTTTAGGTTGTCATGCTGAATGGTGGATTTGTGTCCCAGTGTCTGTTGGAAAGCAGACTGAACCAGGTTTTCCTCTAGAATTTTTCCTGTGCTTATCTCTATTCTGTTTCTTTTTATCCTAAAAAACTCCCTAGTCCTTGCCGATGACAAGCATACCCATAACATGATGCAGCCACCACCAATGTTCCCTTAAATGTTTTTCGCCTTTGAGCAACTTGCAGATCTGCTGAGTGCAAACTTGAACGTTGTAAAAATTCTGTGCAACTTCCAGCTCGTGTTTACTGTAAACACTGAGGCTGTACCCACTTTAAGTTACAGTTATAACAGTGGTCAAGTAGGCTACTGTGGCTACTTGATCATAATGTAGGCCTACCAGAGTCGCCTGCCATCAAAAACTTTGGAGAAAATGCCTCCCATAACATTTTAACATGGAAATAGCTGTTCTATTATTAAGCCTACAGTATCAGCCAATGTGTGGTGTTCATTGTAGGTCTACATTAGGCCTAACTCCCCCCTATCTGAGATATCTACTGCAGCCATCGTCCTCCACATTCAACATCCGTTCTGGCAGTCACATTCTGTTTAAGGTCCCCAAAGCACACACATCTCTGGGTCGCTCGTCTTTTCAGTTCGCTGCAGCTAGCGACTGGAACGAGCTGCAACAAACACTCAAACTGGACCGTTTTATCTTAATCTCTTCATTCAAAGATTCAATCATGGACACTCTTACTGACAGTTGTGGCTGCTTCACGTGATGTATTGTTGTCTCTACCTTCTTGCCCTTTGTGCTGTTGTCTATGCCCAATAATGTTTGTACCCTGTTTCATGCTGCTACCATGTTTTGTGCTGCTGCCATGTTGTGTTGCTACCATGTTATTGTCATGTTGTGTTGCTACCATGCTGTGTTGTCATGTGTTGCTGCCTTGCTATGTTGTTGTCTTAGGTCTCTCTTTATGTAGTGTTGTGTTGTCTCTCTTGTTGTGATGTGTGTTTTGTCCTATTTTATTATTCTATATTTTTATTTTTAATCCCAGCCCCCGTCCCCGCAGGAGGCCTTTTGTCTTCTGGTAGGCCGTCATTGTAAATAAGAATTTGTTCTAAACTGACTTGCCTAGTTAAATAAAGGTTAAAATAATAAAATAAAATACATTCCATGAGACTTTTGAAAAAAATCATGCAGGGTTTGACATTAACCTGTTTATCCACTTGTCCTTCAGACAAGGTGGTGACTGAACATGTTGTTGTGTTGTTTGATGCAAGAAACCACTTTACAAAATAAAATGCATTAATATTCCCATACCATTATTACAGAGAATCTGAAAAATTGCCTATTGGCTTCTTAGCTTATTCAAGCCTGTTTCAAAATACAACACTGCCCCTATAAGACAAAAAAAAACAAGCTTTTTACCTGACTTGCTTTACAAAGATGTCTCGAAATTTTGACATTTTGTGCTCTTGTAGGAAGCAATCACTCCCCCATTGCTGACGAGAAATTATCTATAACTGGGCTAATAACTCAGGAACTAGCAAAGAATATGAACAAAATGTGCATATGTGGCTCATGCTGTAAACACAGTCCAGTTCAAAGTGAATGGCACAGATCCATATATGGCAATGGTCTATTTGCATATAGGCCTACTGTAGCTCTGATTGGTTATGCAGCACAGGTCTGTGGAGAGTCGTGTCAATGCAATAGAATCCTGCTCCGGTGCATTGTGCCTACAACAACATTTCTTGCATAATTTGTTTTGTTTCGGATATGTTGTGTTGAAAGTGGCTAATATTGAGTTGATTAGATCACAATTGCCACAGTAAAGGGAAAACGTTGACAGTGTTAACAGGGAAAACTGAAGTTCAATCTCGTGCTTCTCTCCGTGGGTTGATATGTCTTCTGCACAGTCTCGGGGATACTGCGCACCCCGCACACTACTAAGATGGAACACTGGCCGCCACCATGCTTGAAAATATGAATGAGTTGTCCTCAGTGATGTGTTGTGTTGGATTTTCTCCCAACAGAACACTTTGTATTCAGGACATAAAGTTGATTTCTTTGCTACATTTTCTGCAGTTCTGCTTTAGTACCTTGTTATAAACAGGATGTATGTTTTGTGATATTTTTATTCTGTACAGGCTTCCTTCTTTTCACTCTGTCATTTAGGTTAGTATTGTGGAGTAACTACAATGTTGTTGATCCATCCTCAGTTTTCTCCTATCACAGCCATTCAACTCTGTAACTGTTTTAAAGTCCCCATTGGCGTCATTGTGAAATTTCATTCCTCTCCGGGCAACTGAGTTAGGAAGAAGGACGCCTGTATCTTTGTAGTGACTGGGTGTATTGATACACCGTCCAAAGTGTCATTTAATAACTTCACCGGGCTCAATGGGATATTCAATATCTGCTTTAATTTTTATTTTGCCAATAGGTGCCCTTCTTTGCGAGGCATTGGAAAACGTCCCTGGTCTTTGTGTTTGAAATTCCCTGCGCGACTGAGGGACCTTACAGATAATTGTATGTGTGGGGTACAGAGATGAAAGAGTCATTAAAAAATCATGTTAAACAATATTATTGAAATAAAAAACAAATACATTCAAAAGTTTTAACAAGAGCAAGGAAGTGTGTTTTATTTGAAAACACCTTCATATTTTTGTAAAAGCACAATATTTCGGTAATCCCATCACCCCTACCTTTCCGTTTACTCAAAATAACACATGCACAGTATTGTTCTTGAGTTCCATGCAACTTAATATGTGACTTGTTAAGCACAGTTTTACTCCTGAACTTATTTAGGCTTCCCATAACAAAGGGGTTGAGTACTTATTGACTCAAGACATTTCAGCTTTTATTAATTTGTTAATATTTCTAAAAACATAATTCCACTTTGACGTTATGGGGCCAGTGACACGAAATCCATTTAAAATTCAGGCTGTAACAGAACAAAAAGTAAAGGGGTGTGAGTACTCTGAAGGCCCTGTACATACATTACTTAGGCTTACTAGTAAACATTAGATCGTCAAGAGCCAACCGCATGTTGCAGCGAACATTCAGTCAGTCCCAACACTTTAGCCATTACACCAAGAGGTAAGAAGCTCTTGAGAAGGTCAGTACTGTAGTGTAGGTTTTGTAACAAGGACGTTACAATGTAATGTATTCACAAAGTAACAAGGACGTTACAGTGTAATGTATTCACAAAGTAACAAGGACCGTACAATGTAATGTATTCACAAAGTAACAAGGACGTTACAGTGTAATGTATTCACAAAGTAACAAGGACCTTACAGTGTAATGTATTCACAAAGTAACAAGGACCTTACAGTGTAATGTATTCACAAAGTAACAAGGACCTTACAATGTAATGTATTCACAAAGTAACAAGGACTTTACAATGTAATGTATTCACAAAGTAACAAGGACTTTACAGTGTAATGTATTCACAAAGTAACAAGGACTTTACAATGTAATGTATTCACAAAGTAACAAGGACTTTACAATGTAATGTATTCACAAAGTAACAAGGACCTTACAATGTAATGTATTCACAAAGTAACAAGGACCTTACAGTGTAATGTATTCACAAAGTAACAACGACCTTACAATGTAATGTATTCACAAAGTAACAAGGACTTTACAATGTAATGTATTCACAAAGTAACAAGGACTTTACAATGTAATGTATTCACAAAGTAACAAGGACTTTACAATGTAATGTATTCACAAAGTAACAAGGACTTTACAGTGTAATGTATTCACAAAGTAACAAGGACCTTACAATGTAATGTATTCACAAAGTAACAAGGACTTTACAATGTAATGTATTCACAAAGTAACAAGGAATTTACAATGTAATGTATTCACAAAGTAACAAGGACCTTACAATGTAATGTATTCACAAAGTAACAAGGACCTTACAGTGTAATGTATTCACAAAGTAACAAGGACCTTACAATGTAATGTATTCAAAAAGTAACAAGGACTTTACAATGTAATGTATTCACAAAGTAACAAGGACCTTACAGTGTAATGTATTCACAAAGTAACAAGGACCTTACAATGTAATGTATTCAAAAAGTAACAAGGACTTTACAATGTAATGTATTCACAAAGTAACAAGGACCTTACAATGTAATGTATTCACAAAGTAACAAGGACGTTACAGTGTAATGTATTCACAAAGTAACAAGGACCTTACAGTGTAATGTATTCACAAAGTAACAAGGACCTTACAGTGTAATGTATTCACAATGTAACAAGGACGTTACAATGTAATGTATTCACAAAGTAACAAGGACCTTACAGTGTAATGTATTCACAAAGTAACAAGGACCTTACAATGTAATGTATTCACAAAGTAACAAGGACTTTACAATGTAATGTATTCACAAAGTAACAAGGACTTTACAGTGTAATGTATTCACAAAGTAACAAGGACTTTACAATGTAATGTATTCACAAAGTAACAAGGACTTTACAATGTAATGTATTCACAAAGTAACAAGGACCTTACAATGTAATGTATTCACAAAGTAACAAGGACCTTACAGTGTAATGTATTCACAAAGTAACAACGACCTTACAATGTAATGTATTCACAAAGTAACAAGGACTTTACAATGTAATGTATTCACAAAGTAACAAGGACTTTACAATGTAATGTATTCACAAAGTAACAAGGACTTTACAATGTAATGTATTCACAAAGTAACAAGGACTTTACAGTGTAATGTATTCACAAAGTAACAAGGACCTTACAATGTAATGTATTCACAAAGTAACAAGGACTTTACAATGTAATGTATTCACAAAGTCACAAGGACCTTACAATGTAATGTATTCACAAAGTAACAAGGACTTTACAATGTAATGTATTCACAAAGTAACAAGGACTTTACAATGTAATGTATTCACAAAGTAACAAGGACCTTACAATGTAATGTATTCACAAAGTAACAAGGACCTTACAGTGTAATGTATTCACAAAGTAACAAGGACCTTACAATGTAATGTATTCACAAAGTAACAAGGACTTTACAATGTAATGTATTCACAAAGTAACAAGGACCTTACAATGTAATGTATTCACAAAGTAACAAGGACGTTACAGTGTAATGTATTCACAAAGTAACAAGGACCTTACAGTGTAATGTATTCACAAAGTAACAAGGACCTTACAGTGTAATGTATTCACAAAGTAACAAGGACCTTACAATGTAATGTATTCACAAAGTAACAAGGACTTTACAATGTAATGTATTCACAAAGTAACAAGGACCTTACAATGTAATGTATTCACAAAGTAACAAGGACGTTACAGTGTAATGTATTCACAAAGTAACAAGGACCTTACAGTGTAATGTATTCACAAAGTAACAAGGACCTTACAGTGTAATGTATTCACAAAGTAACAAGGACCTTACAATGTAATGTATTCACAAAGTAACAAGGACCTTACAGTGTAATGTATTCACAAAGTAACAAGGACCTTACAATGTAATGTATTCACAAAGTAACAAGGACCTTACAGTGTAATGTATTCACAAAGTAACAAGGACGTTACAGTGTAATGTATTCACAACGTTAATCATCCAGAGTAGTAGTTACAGTATTGTCAAAGTGCTGTGGAACTTTGCTTCAGTCTTAGCCCCCCCCCCCCCCCCCCCCCCACCCCCACCCACACACACACACACAGATACACACTCTTTGCCAGACGGAAACATTGACCTTGTCTTGGAGATGGAGGGGGAGGAGAGAAACTGTGTGAAAGATGGTGGCCCTAATGGTGAATCTCTCATGTTTTAATGTTCTCTGCACATACATTGAATTGTAATTATTAGTTTAATTACCACGATGTCGTTATCATCAAGGGCAAATTGAACACACTGACTGTGTTCACATTGCTCACTTTGACTGATAGAGGGTACGGTGTGCCAAGGCCTGAGGCGTGTGTGGCAAGCACACTCCCTACGTCACCCGCTCTGGACTGGCACATGATGTATCTGGATGATAACAATAATAATAAAAACTATCAGTCATCATATAACTTATTAACCAAAGAATGTTTATTTCATGAAACTAGGTGGTATTGGCATAGTAGCAAGGAAATTACCAGGAAGCAAACCAAAGGAAGTAGACCAGGATGTAAACCAAGAAAGTAAACCAGGGAAGTAGACCAGGAAGTAAACCAAGAAAGTAAACCAGGAAAGTAGACCAGGAAGTAAACCAAGAAAGTAGACTAGGAAATTAACCATAGAAGTAGACCAGGAAGTAAACCAAGAAAGTAAACCATGAAAGTAGACTAGGAAATTAACCATGGAAGTAGACCAGGGAAGTAGACCAGGGGTGTAGACCAGGGAAGTAGACCAGGGGTGTAGACCAGGGAAGTAGACCAGGGGTGTAGACCAGGGAAGTAGACCAGGGGTGTAGACCAGGAAGTAGACCAGGGAAGTAGACCAGGGAAGTAAACCAAGAAAGTAGACTAGGAAATTAACCAGGGAAGTAGACCAGGGAAGTAGACCAGGGGTGTAGACCAGGGAAGTAGACCAGGGAAGTAGACCAGGGACGTAGACTAGGGGTGTAGACCAGGGAAGTAGACCAGGGAAGTACACCAGGGAAGTAGACCAGGGAAGTAGACCAGGGAAGTAGACTAGGGAAGTAGACCAGGGAAGTAGACTAGGGAAGTCGACCAGAGAAGTAGACTAGGGAAGTCGACCAGGGAAGTCGACCAGGGAAGTAGACCAGGGAAGTAGACCAGGGAAGTAGACCAGGGAAGTAGACCAGGGAGTAGACCAGGGGTGTAGACCAGGGAAGTAGACCAGGGGTGTAGACCAGGGACGTAGACCAGGGAAGTAGACCAGGGGTGTAGACCAGGGACGTAGACCAGGGACGTAGACCAGGGAAGTAGACCAGGGAATCTCAACTGTAGACACTGACAATGTCAGTGGTTTTGGCACAACAACGCTTTCATAACATAAATAATGTTACCAATGTCTCTAATCTCTCTTCTCTTCTCATCATGACCACCATGATGACTACTTTATCCATCTATAGACACATCCAGCTCTTGTAGGGGATGATCAAGTTCATACATCCAGCTCTTGTAGGTGGTGATCAAGTTCACACATCCAGCTCTTGTAGGGGATGATCAAGTTCATACATTATCATAAGGAATTGTTTTGACTCAAGTTGAATTTAGCTTCAAAGACAATGTGGTTGTCTTTCATCTATCTGAAAGCATCGGTCTGAACACATTCTGCTGACTCGTGCTCTGCTCAATCAGCAACACACTGCAGAGCTGTACCACATGTTGTGGTACACTGTGTTATCAGTACAGTCAGTACCACTATCTATAACAGCAAGCCTAGTCAGCATGTCTAACTGTAGCACAAAGAACGTGTGCTGTAGGGACGCACTAGTAAATCATCACAATTGTAAGTTATTAAGGTGCTCTTTGGTGAAAACCTAAGAAGGATCAAGGTCAATCTTCTTGATATTAAAATGCCTTCGTTGTTGTGGCACGTTCAAAGGAACATAATTCTACAAGTCAACTGTGTTTTCTCTGTTGCAGGTCGGGAAGTGTTTCTAACGACTGGGGTGAGATTTATGCCTTTGTGAAGAATCTGACAGATCGATTTGTGAGGTAAGCATTTTTGTATTCTTTTACAAATGACTTGTGGTCTGGCAAAGGGACAAGGACTGAGTGTAATGGAGAAAAGCGTTGGGTAAGTAAAGGAACAAAGGTGGACTGGATATGTTTGTTAAAATGGAATCTTGAAGATTTCAACAAATCAACAAATGCCACTTTTATCTACGGCCAGCTTTATGTCACATCTGAGTTTCTCTCTATCTCCTACTTGTTTTTCAACATTCTTCTAATAAACTTCTGTCTAGCTAAACCACTAATTCAATGTTTTCCCAGTCCATTAACCAATATAGCCAATCCCTACAAAACGTACCAACTAGCATAGTAAAAAGTACTCATGTCCAACCTGGGTTAAATTAGAGGATGAAAAGGATCACGAAAAAGTTTATAAAATAAAATTTGCAGACAGATTTCTTTTTTTATATAGCAACGTTGGTTGACTCAGCGCTATGTGCCAGTCCAGACGGTATCGACCCAGCCAAACTGAAATGAAGAAATGGTTTGTTGAAGAACATAGCAAGCAGGCCCGGTGGGAGTGGGAGGCAGCGACTATCAGGCTTCTGGGCTGTGAGAATAGCCATTTGTAACCGGGGTGGTTCAGATCCACACATAGATATCTATCTCCCCTTCCTACCACAGAGGGGGCCGGAAAGACCTGGGTTCAAGTACTATTTGATATCTTTCAAATAATTGAAGCGTTTGTTCTAGCCTTCCAAGAGGGCCAGATGGGCAAGGGTTTACAGTATTGGGACTATTCTATTGGTCCGTTATGCCAGGCAGGTAAGCTCAATCAAGTGCAGATAAAGTTTTTGAAATTTATTTCGAATAGTATTTGAACCCAGGTGGTCTGCGCGAAATGGGCCATGGGAGAGGCAGGGAATGTGTACAGTAAGGCAACAGAACACAGAGAGGCGAGGACAATCTCCTACACAATGCTCCTTTACCAGGAACACTTTTGTTCTGCCATGTGGAGCATGCAAGCTGGAGAGATTTCTCTCTTCTGGTTTTTCTCCAGATTTTCGATTTCTTCCTGGCACCTCAAGCAAGCTCTTGATTTATTCAGTGTGTTTGTTTGAAGAGATAACTGAAAAAAGGATTTAATTGCAATTCTAATTTCAGTCTAGCCTGAGATGTTAGGCTAAACATATTTAGATATAAGATCGGTAAAGTATGTATGGGGGAATAGATGTGATTCTAGCCAGTCCATCACCTGTCTAAAGTTACAAATAATACTCATCTTTTGACTCACACAATTTTTCATTAATAACTAAATCCAAGTCTCAATCTCAATCACAAACAAATGACTCAGTCAGCCTCTTAAAACCTTCTTCAGAAAGGACGTGATCCATACGTCTGCTGTTTTTTCTTGCCAGACCTGTCCGTGTGGCTAAAAGATGCTATGTGGTCTGACTGTGGGAAAGGACTAGCTGAGACTATCTGAGACTAGTTGAGACTAGCTGAGACTAGTTGAGACTAGCTGAGACTAGCTGAGACTATCTGAGACTAGCTGAGACTATCTGAGACTAGCTGAGACTAGCTGAGACTAGCTGAGACTATCTGAGACTATCTGAGACTAGCTGAAACTAGCTGAGACTAGCTGAGTCTAGCTGAGACTAGCTGAGACTAGCTGAGACTATCTGAGACTATCTGAGACTATCTGAGACTAGCTGAGACTAGCTGAGACTAGCTGAGACTATCTGAGACTAGCTGAGACTAGTTGAGACTATCTGAGACTATCTGACTCTCTGAGACTATCTGAGACTAGCTGAGACTATCTGAGACTATTTGAGACTATTTGAGACTAGCTGAGACTAGCTGAGACTATTTGAGACTAGTTGAGACTAGTTGAGACTATCTGAGACTAGCTGAGACTAGCTGAGACTAGCTGAGACTAGCTGAGACTAGCTGAGACTAGCTGAGACTAGTTGAGACTAGCTGAGACTACCTGAGACTAGCTGAGACTATCTGAGACTAGGTGAGACTAGCTGAGACTAGCTGAGACTAGCTGAGACTATCTGAGACTATCTGAGACTATCTGAGACTAGCTGAGACTCTCTGAGACAAGCTGAGACTAGCTGAGACTAGCTGATACTATCTGAGACTCTCTGAGACTCTCTGAGACTCTCTGAGACTAGTTGAGACTAGTTGAGACTAGCTGAGACTAGCTGAGACTAGCTGAGACTAGCTGAGACTAGCTGAGACTAGCTGAGACTAGCTGAGACTATCTGAGACTCTCTGAGACTCTCTGAGACTCTCTGAGACTCTCTGAGACTCTCTGAGACTCTCTGAGACTAGCTGAGACTAGCTGAGACTATCTGAGACTCTCTGAGACTCTCTGAGACTCTCTGAGACTATCTGAGACTATCTGAGACTCTCTGAGACTAGCTGAGACTAGCTGAGACTATCTGAGACTATCTGAGACTATCTGAGACTATCTGAGACTATCTGATGTGTCATGTGGGTGAGAGAAAGCAGCACCTCTCCTTACGCCCTGAATAACGCTCACATCTCTGAGAGGACTCTACTGTTCCACGAAATACTACGTATACATATTTATTCAGCGATATCTTTTACAGAGTTTATAAAGTTTTTTTATTTTTTAGCTAAATATTTATATCCATGTACAGCTGTGTTTGCACCTTTGCTGAAAAATAAATAAGTACCAGTCAAGGCAAAACTAATGGACAGGTGGAACGGCTCCATTTAGATTGTGTGGGTTTGGTCTGGAAGCAATCGCATGACTGTCCATTTCCCATTCACACCCTCATACATTGACAGGCATAAAAATATATTGCACAACATCCTGTGTGTGTGTGGGGGGGGGGGGGGGGGAGTCATTGTCATGACAATCTGTTTCCTGTCTACCACTTCCTGGTACTAGAATCAGGTGATACAAACTAGTGTATCGGTATCTTGTATAGCATGTAACATTTCGTTTCATCACACTGCATATCTGAAATAATGTCTTTTACACTTAACAGCCTATTCAATAACTATCTATCACATGCTGGGTTTTCTGATGATGTCAATGACAACATACTGGTCACACCTTGGCAGATTGCTGAGTGTTACATCACTGTGCAGTCTCAAAGGAAAAAGGATGTCTAGAATAGGATACAATAATACTAATGATAAAACTGTGTATTGACCTGTTATATATTCTACTGTATATTAACCTGATATATATTCTACTGTATATTAACCTGATATATATTCTACTGTATATTAACCTGATATTCTACTGTATATTGACCTGTTATATATTCTACTGTATATTAACCTGATATATATTCTACTGTATATTAACCTGATATATATTCTACTGTATATTAACCTGATATTCTACTGTATATTGACCTGTTATATATTCTACTGTATATTAACCTGATATATATTCTACTGTATATTAACCTGATATATATTCTACTGTATATTAACCTGATATATATTCTACTGTATATTAACCTGATATATATTCTACTGTATATTAACCTGATATATATTCTGCTGTATGTTGACCTGATATATATTCTACTGTATATTAACCTGATATATATTCTACTGTATATTAACCTGATATATATTCTACTGTATATTAACCTGATATATATTCTACTGTATATTAACCTGATATATATTCTACTGAATATTAACCTGATATATATTCTACTATATATTAACCTGATATATATTCTACTGTATATTAACCTGATATATATTCTACTGTATATTAACCTGCTATATATTCTACTGTATATTGACCTGATATATATTCTACTGTATATTAACCTGATATATATTCTACTGTATATTAACCTGCTATATATTCTACTGTATATTAACCTGATATATATTCTACTGTATATTAACCTGATATTCTACTGTATATTAACCTGATATTCTACTGTATATTAACCTGATATTCTACTGTATATTAACCTGATATTCTACTGTATATTAACCTGATATATATTCTACTGTATATTAACCTGATATATATTCTACTTTATATTAACCTGATATATATTCTACTGTATATTGACCTAATATTCTACTGTATATTAACCTGATATATATTCTACTGTATATTAACCTGATATATATATTCTACTGTATATTAACCTGATATTCTACTGCATATTAACCTGATATATGTTCTACTGTATATTAACCTGATATATATTCTACTATATTTTAACCTGATATATATTCTACTGTATATTAACCTGATATATATTCTACTATATATTACCCTGATATATATTCTACTGTATATTAACCTGATATATATTCTACTATATATTAACCTGATATATATTCTACTGTATATTAACCTGATATTCTACTGTATATTATTCTGATATATATTCTACTGTATATTAACCTGATATATATTCTACTGTATATTAGCCTGATATATATTCTACTGTATATTAACCTGATATATATTCTACTATATATTAACCTGATATATATTCTAATGTATATTAACCTGATATTCTACTGTATATTAACCTGATATATATTCTACTGTATATTAACCTGATATTCTACTGTATATTAACCTGATATATATTCTACTGTATATTAACCTGATATTCTACTGTATATTAACCTGATATATATTCTACTGTATATTATTTTGATATATATTCTACTGTATATTAACCTGATATATATTCTACTGTATATTAACCTGATATTCTACTGTATATTATTCTGATATATATTCTACTGTATATTAACCTGATATATATTCTACTGTATATTAACCTGATATTCTACTGTATATTAACCTGATATATATTCTACTGTATATTAACCTGATATTCTACTGTATATTAACCTGATATATATTCTACTGTATATTATTTTGATATATATTCTACTGTATATTAACCTGATATATATTCTACTGTATATTAACCTGATATTCTACTGTATATTATTCTGATATATATTCTACTATATATTACCCTGATATATATTCTACTGTATATTAACCTGATATATATTCTACTATATATTAACCTGATATATATTCTACTGTATATTAACCTGATATTCTACTGTATATTATTCTGATATATATTCTACTGTATATTAACCTGATATATATTCTACTGTATATTAGCCTGATATATATTCTACTGTATATTAACCTGATATATATTCTACTATATATTAACCTGATATATATTCTAATGTATATTAACCTGATATTCTACTGTATATTAACCTGATATATATTCTACTGTATATTAACCTGATATTCTACTGTATATTAACCTGATATATATTCTACTGTATATTAACCTGATATTCTACTGTATATTAACCTGATATATATTCTACTGTATATTATTTTGATATATATTCTACTGTATATTAACCTGATATATATTCTACTGTATATTAACCTGATATTCTACTGTATATTATTCTGATATATATTCTACTGTATATTAACCTGATATATATTCTACTGTATATTAACCTGATATTCTACTGTATATTAACCTGATATATATTCTACTGTATATTAACCTGATATTCTACTGTATATTAACCTGATATATATTCTACTGTTTTGTTTCATTCCAGCCCCAGCATGAGGGTTTCCTTTATAGTGTTTTCATCTTCAGCCAAAGTGATGTTACCTCTCACTGGAGACAGGTGTGGTATTCTTTCTATTGAGAATGACATAAAATATTATAAGCCTTGTAATAACACATTATAAGTGTTCATATTACATGCTTATAACAGTCATAACATGAACAAAAAATGCCCACTATTGGAAATGTTTATATGTATCCACTGGCAAAAACACCAACTAGAAAATGTTGGATGGTGAGTTGATGTCTTTCTGTTTGAAGGTATGAAATCCAGAAAGGCTTGGAGGCACTGAGAGAGGTGAAGCCAGCAGGGGAAACCTACATGCATGAAGGGATTAAAGAGGTACAGTATGAGTAACACGTTAATTGGATAGTCCCCAATATATACTTTACAGATGTTCAACTATCCACTAACCCTAAACCTAAACCTTACCCTAAACCTAATCCTAACCCTAAACCTTACTCTAAACCTAACCCTAAACCTTACCCGAAACCTTACTCTAAACCTTACTCTAAACCTTACCCTAAACCTAATCCTAAACCTTACTCTAAACCTTACCCTAAACCTTACCCTAAACCTAATCCTAAACCTTACCCTAAACCTAGTCGAAACCACTATACTAATGACCTGACCATGTCTGAAAATGACTTCACCTTACTAGTGAAGCCTTCAGTACTGTCAAAATATCCCCCACGTTATAATCATTACAGTAAGATACTGTTAACACAGTCTGCCATTGACCATGTCTTTGCTAGCCTTGTCAGTCTGCCATTGACCCTGTCAGTGATAGCCTTGTCAGTCTGCCATTGACCATGTCTGTGTTATTCTTGTCAGTCTGCCATTGACCCTGTCTGTGTTAGCCTTGTCAGTCTGCCATTGACCCTGTCTGTGTTAGCCTTGTCAGTCTGCCATTGACCCTGTCTGTGTTAGCCTTGTCAGTCTGCCATTGACCCTGTCTGTGTTAGCCTTGTCAGTCTGCCATTGACCCTGTCTGTGCTAGATTTGTCAGTCTGCCATTGACCCTGTCTGTGCTAGCATTGTCAGTCTGCCATTGACCCTGTCTGTGCTAGCATTGTCAGTCTGCCATTGACCCTGTCTGTGCTAGCAATGTCAGTCTGCCATTGACACTGTATGTGCTAGCATTGTCAGTCTGCCATTGACCCTGTCTGTGCTAGCCTTGTCAGTCTGCCATTGACCCTATCTGTGCTAGCCTTGTCAGTCTGCCATTGATCCTGTCTGTGCTAGCCTTGTCAGTCTGCCATTGACCCTATCTGTGCTAGCCTTGTCAGTCTGCCATAGACCCTATCTGTGTTAGCATAATAGCTAGGCTTTGCTGTGTTGGCACTAAACACGGTTTAGATAGGGAGCAATTCAAAAGCCTTCCATGCTGGAAATGCTCCAGATGACCTAACTAATACATTCTGACTCCTCTTTAAAACAGTTAGCTTTGAATTTCTTCTCCTTCTGTAGACGTATCAGGTGTATTGGGTTGGGGTCACTGGCATTTCAATTATAGTCAACTCAGCCAGGAAGTAAACTGAAAAATGTCATTCCAATTCCAATTTTCCTAATTGGAAAGCATGAAGCAAAATTGTAATTTCCGTTAACTTCCTGGCTGAGTTGACTGAACAGTAGGCCTAATGGAACTGACACCAACCCTCCCACTGTATATTGTTATTCACTAATAAAGCTCATATCTCTGTTTATTCCTCCATTCCCACCTCTTGTGTTTGAACCGAAAAGGCAAACCTTCAAATCAAAGCCCAAGTGACCAAGTCCTCCAGCATCATTGTGGCTTTGACGGACGGGAAGCTGGAGGTCTATGTACATGAACTAACGGTTGAAGCGGTCAGCATGATTTAAAAAAAATCCAAACTTAATTATTCATGTTTACACGTTGAACGGATGGTTTTCTATTACACAGACAATGCCTAGTCTTAGACTAAAAAGCTCAATGGAGAATTTCCATTAAATAAAACATTTAAAATGATTAGGCTTAATCTGGGTCCAAGAATTCTGGCCTTTAATGTCAAATGCAGAGAGTAACTTGTTTGTTTAAAGTTAAAGTTATTCCGTTTTTTTCTTCTTCTCTAATGCAGGCCAACGACGCAAGGTACTACGGTGCTCGGGTGTACTGTGTTGGTATCAAGGACTTTGACGAGCAACAGCTAGCCGAGGTGGCTGACACCAAAGATCAAGTGTTCCCTGTTAAAGATGGCTTCCATGCACTCAAAGGCATTGTCAATTCAGTAAGACATGCTCATTTATTCACTGTTTTACTGTAAATAAATGTGCAGTAGGGGGATGAGATTTCAAGGCACATCAGTGCAACCTTCTTGTGGGAAAAAAATACCTTTTGTTTGGGGCTTGTAGGTAGCTTAGTGGTGAGAGTGTTTGGGCCTGTAACCAAAAGATTGCTAGGTCAAATCCCCAAGCTGACATGGTACAAATCTGTTGTTCTGCCCCTCAACAAGGCAGTTAACCCCACTGTTCCTAGGCTGTCATTGTAAATACACAGACTCCCATTTAGGTAGATGGAAAGAGAGCAGGTAGATGGAAAGAGAATAGGTAGATAGAAAGAGAGTAGGTAGATGGAAAGGGAGTAGGTAGATGGAAAGAGAGTAGGTAGATGGAAAGGGAGTAGGTAGATGGAAAGAGAGTAGGTAGATGGAAAGAGAGTAGGTAGATGGAAAGAGAGTAGGTAGATGGAAAGAGAGTAGGTAGATGGAAAGAGAGTAGGTAGATGGAAAGAGAGTAGGTAGATGGAAAGAGAGCAGGTACATCAAGAGCCCATGGAAATAACTCTGTGTTTCAACATGTAGTCAGGAAAGGTTGTGTTTTACCACATACAGTAACAGAACCCACAGGAGAACAGCGCTGACAGTTAGTCATTGGCAGTGTTGGGGAAGCTACTCTGAAAATATCGTTCACCAAGCTACCAATTACTTCACACCGGAATAAGTTACACTAAATCTACCTTTTTAAGAAAAATAGATTTTTTACTAAAGTTACTTTGAAAAAGTCCAAACTACATCCAAACTACTTCATGAAAAAGTATCATATGTAAATCTGAAGTCATACACTACAACTTGCAAGAACATGTCACTTTGGGGTCATATGTTAACAGAATGTGTAATTTAGCCTACTTAAAAACAAATAAAACGAAGTTCAAGCGGGAATTAGGCATGTCTGATCCCAAAATTGAAAGATAGTTCTGGTCTACTACACCCATATTTTATTTTTGCAAAGAGTGTGTAGGTCCAGTAGTTAGCTACACCGCTACATGGTAAAACAGTAGTGTGTAGTTCCAGTAGTTAGCTACACCGCTACATGGTAAAACAGTAGTGTGTAGTTCCAGTAGTTAGCTACACCGCTACATGGTAAAACAGTAGTGTGTAGTTCCAGTAGTTAGCTACACCGCTACATGGTAAAACAGTAGTGTGTAGTTGAAGTAGTTAGCTACACCGCTACATGGTAAAACAGTAGTGTGTAGTTCCAGTAGTTAGCTACACCGCTACATGGTAAAACAGTAGTCTGTAGTTCCAGTAGTTAGCTACACCGCTACATGGTAAAACAGTAGTCTGTAGTTCCAGTAGTTAGCTACACCGCTACATGGTAAAACAGTAGTCTGTAGTTCCAGTAGTTAGCTACACCGCTACATGGTAAAACAGTAGTCTGTAGTTCCAGTAGTTAGCTACACCGCTACATGGTAAAACAGTAGTGTGTAGTTCCAGTAGTTAGCTACACCGCTACATGGTAAAACAGTAGTGTGTAGTTGAAGTAGTTAGCTACACCGCTACATGGTAAAACAGTAGTGTGTAGTTCCAGTAGTTAGCTACACCGCTACATGGTAAAACAGTAGTGTGTAGTTCCAGTAGTTAGCTACACCGCTACATGGTAAAACAGTAGTGTGTAGTTCTAGTAGTTAGCTACACCGCTACATGGTAAAACAGTAGTGTGTAGTTCCAGTAGTTAGCTACACCGCTACATGGTAAAACAGTAGTGTGTAGTTCCAGTAGTTAGCTACACCGCTACATGGTAAAACAGTAGTGTGTAGTTCCAGTAGTTAGCTACACCGCTACATGGTAAAACAGTAGTGTGTAGTCCCAGTAGTTAGCTACACCGCTACATGGTAAAACAGTAGTGTGTAGTTCCAGTAGTTAGCTACACCGCTACATGGTAAAACAGTAGTGTGTAGTTCCAGTAGTTAGCTACACCGCTACATGGTAAAACAGTAGTGTGTAGTTCCAGTAGTTAGCTACACCGCTACATGGTAAAACAGTAGTGTGTAGTTCCAGTAGTTAGCTACATCGCTACATGGTAAAACAGTAGTGTGTAGTTCCAGTAGTTAGCTACACCGCTACATGGTAAAACAGTAGTGTGTAGTTCCAGTAGTTAGCTACACCGCTACATGGTAAAACAGTAGTGTGTAGTTCCAGTAGTTAGCTACACCGCTACATGGTAAAACAGTAGTGTGTAGTTCCAGTAGTTAGCTACACCGCTACATGGTAAAACAGTAGTGTGTAGTTCCAGTAGTTAGCTACACCGCTACATGGTAAAACAGTAGTGTGTAGTTCCAGTAGTTAGCTACACCGCTACATGGTAAAACAGTAGTGTGTATTTCCAATAGTTAGCTACACCGCTACATGGTAAAACAGTAGTGTGTAGTTCCAGTAGTTAGCTACACCGCTACATGGTAAAACAGTAGTGTGTAGTTCCAGTAGTTAGCTACACCGCTACATGGTAAAACAGTAGTGTGTAGTTCCAGTAGTTAGCTACACCGCTACATGGTAAAACAGTAGTGTGTAGTTCCAGTAGTTAGCTACACCGCTACATGGTAAAACAGTAGTGTGTAGTTCCAGTAGTTAGCTACACCGCTACATGGTAAAACAGTAGTGTGTAGTTCCAGTAGTTAGCTACACCGCTACATGGTAACACAGTAGTGTGAAGTTCCAGTAGTTAGCTACACCGCTACATGGTAAAACAGTAGTGTGTAGTTCCAGTAGTTAGCTACACCGCAACATGGTAAAACAGTAGTGTGTAGTTCCAGTAGTTAGCTACAACACTACATGGTAAAACAGTAGTGTGTAGTTCCAGTAGTTAGCTACAACGCTACATGGTAAAACAGTAGTGTGTAGGTCAAGTAGTTAGCTACACCGCTACATGGTAAAACAGTAGTGTGTAGTTCCAGTAGTTAGCTACACCGCTACATGGTAACACAGTAGTGTGTAGTTCCAGTAGTTAGCTACAACGCTACATGGTAAAACAGTAGTGTGTAGGTCAAGTAGTTAGCTACACCGCTACATGGTAAAACAGTAGTGTGTAGTTCCAGTAGTTAGCTACAACGCTACATGGTAAAACAGTAGTGTGTAGGTCAAGTAGTTAGCTACACCGCTACATGGTAAAACAGTAGTGTGTAGTTCCAGTAGTTAGCTACAACGCTACATGGTAAAACAGTAGTGTGTAGGTCAAGTAGTTAGCTACACCGCTACATGGTAAAACAGTAGTGTGTAGTTCCAGTAGTTAGCTACAACGCTACATGGTAAAACAGTAGTGTGTAGGTCAAGTAGTTAGCTACACCGCTACATGGTAAAACAGTAGTGTGTAGTTCCAGTAGTTAGCTACACCGCTACATGGTAACACAGTAGTGTGTAGTTCCAGTAGTTAGCTACAACGCTACATGGTAAAACAGTAGTGTGTAGGTCAAGTAGTTAGCTACACCGCTACATGGTAAAACAGTAGTGTGTAGTTCCAGTAGTTAGCTACAACGCTACATGGTAAAACAGTAGTGTGTAGGTCAAGTAGTTAGCTACACCGCTACATGGTAAAACAGTAGTGTGTAGTTCCAGTAGTTAGCTACACCGCTACATGGTAACACAGTAGTGTGTAGTTCCAGTAGTTAGCTACAACGCTACATGGTAAAACAGTAGTGTGTAGGTCAAGTAGTTAGCTACACCGCTACATGGTAAAACAGTAGTGTGTAGTTCCAGTAGTTAGCTACAACGCTACATGGTAAAACAGTAGTGTGTAGGTCAAGTAGTTAGCTACACCGCTACATGGTAAAACAGTAGTGTGTAGTTCCAGTAGTTAGCTACAACGCTACATGGTAAAACAGTAGTGTGTAGTTCCAGTAGTTAGCTACACCGCTACATGGTAAAACAGTAGTGTGTAGTTCCAGTAGTTAGCTACACCGCTACATGGTAAAACATGTATTAACTACTGGAAACACTACCTTAATTATAATTTTGTTCAACTACCACCAAGCTACCACAACATTTAGTTACATTACTAACTGAACTATAGGGTTTGACCAAAAATCGAAAAACACACATTCTCACACAACCCCTAATTGCTGCAAAGCTCCAAAGCTGCACGGTTTTGACCAGCTGAATTACTGTTTGTGTTCCAGAGGAAACACAGAGAGAGAGAGAGAGAGAAACAGAGCATTCTCCAGTGATTAGTAATCTTGGATGCTGCTGGACTCGTTGGCCTCGTCAGTCGTCACTTGGATTTCTACGATTTGAAATCATCTGTGCAGCTTTCAGCTTTCTGGGCCCACTCTCCGCGTCTGCAGTGACTTCATGTGTTACAGGAACATTTACCTGCAGTGAGAGAAGTCTGAACAAGTTATAATTGTTTTGAATGCTGACTATTAGTGACTTCATATTCTAATTAAGGATATGATGCAACACTGTTGTGGTCATATCCTGTTATGCAGAAGCAGACTGTGCTTCATGTTTAGCATGTAGCAGTGGAAGGCCCCAAAAATGGTCAAAGACTCCAGACACCCAAGTCATAGACTGTTCTCTCTGCTACCGCACGGCAAGCGGTACCGGAGCGCCAAGTCTGGGACCAAAAGGCTCCTTAACAGCTTCTACCCCCAAGCCATAAGACTGCTGAACATTTAATCAAATGGCCACTGGATTGTTTACATTGACACCCCCCCCCCCCCCCCCCCCCATTTGTTTTTACACTGCTGCTACTCGCTGTTTATTATCTATGTATAGTCACGTCACCCTTACCTACATGTACAAATTACCTCGACTAACCTGTACCCCCAAACACTGACTCGGTACCGGTACCCTCTGTATATATCCTTGTTATTGTTATGTTATTTTATTTTATAACTTTTTATTTTTTGCTTTAGTTTATTTAGTAAATATTTTCTTAAATCTATTTCAAATCAAATCAAATCCAATTTTATTTGTCACATGCGCCGAATACAAAAGGTGTAGACCTTACCGTGAAATGCTTAGTTACAAGCCCTTAACCAACAATACAATTCAAGAATTAGAGTTAAGAAAATATTTCCTAAATAAAGTAAAGTTTAAAAAAAAATGATAAAATCAAAAAGTAACACGATAAAATCAATTGTTGTATCGATAGACCTTGTAAATGATCTCTCCACTTCGGATTCAATTTTTTTTGCGGTGACGTCCGGGAAGTGTCCAAGTGCCATATATTTTCAGTTAATATGCACATTTTTACCCATGGTGTATGATGGAGTTGCATAGTTTGTCCTTTGTTGATTTATTGGTATAAGTAGGAGATAGGCTGTCTGACAGTGGGTTCACATAGAAGGCCTTTTGATATGATAATGCCAGCTGTATGACAGTGGGTTCACATAGAAGGCCTTTTGATATGATAATGCCAGCTGTATGACAGTGGGTTCACATAGAAGGCCTTTTGATATGATAATGCCAGCTGTATGACAGTGGGTTCACATAGGAGGCCTTTTGATATGATAATGCCAGCTGTATGACAGAGGGTTCACATAGAAGGCCTTTTGATATGATAATGCCAGCTGTCTGACAGTGGGTTCACATAGAAGGCCTTTTGATATGATATTGCCAGCTGTATGACAGTGGGTTCACATAGGAGGCCTTTTGATATGATAATGCCAGCTGTATGACAGTGGGTTCACATATAAGGCCTTTCTATATGATAATGCCAGCTCTATGACAGTGGGTTCACATAGAAGGCCTTTTGATATGATAATGCCAGCTGTATGACAGTGGGTTCACATAGAAGGCCTTTCTATATGATAATGCCAGCTGTTTGACAGTGGGTTCACATAGAAGGCCTTTTGATATGATAATGCCAGCTGTATGACAGTGGGTTCACATAGAAGGCCTTTTGATATGATAATGCCAGCTGTATGGCAGTGGGTTCACATAGAAGGCCTTTTGATATGATAATGCCAGCTGTCTGACAGTGGGTTCACATAGAAGGTCTTTTGATATGATAATGCCAGCTGTCTGACAGTGGGTTCACATAGAAGGCCTTTTGATATGATAATGCCAGCTGTATGACAGTGGGTTCACATAGAAGGCCTTTTGATATGATAATGCCAGCTGTATGGCAGTGGGTTCACATAGAAGGGCTTTTGATATGATAATGCCAGCTGTATGGCAGTGGGTTCACATAGAAGGCCTTTTGATATGATAATGCCAGCTGTATGGCAGTGGGTTCACATAGAAGGCCTTTTGATATGATAATGGCAGCTGTATGACAGTGGGTTCACATAGAAGGCCTTTTGATATGATAATGCCAGCTGTATGGCAGTGGGTTCACATAGAAGGCCTTTTGATATGATAATGCCAGCTGTATGGCAGTGGGTTCACATAGAAGGCCTTTTGATATGATAATGCCAGCTGTATGGCAGTGGGTTCACATAGAAGGCCTTTTGATATGATAATGCCAGCTGTCTGACAGTGGGTTCACATAGAAGGCCTTTTGATATGATAATGCCAGCTGTATGGCAGTGGGTTCACATAGAAGGCCTTTTGATATGATAATGCCAGCTGTCTGACAGTGGGTTCACATAGAAGGCCTTTTGATATGATAATGCCAGCTGTATGGCAGTGGGTTCACATAGAAGGCCTTTTGATATGATAATGCCAGCTGTCTGACAGTGGGTTCACATAGAAGGCCTTTTGATATGATAATGCCAGCTGTCTGACAGTGGGTTCACATAGAAGTCCTTTTGATATGAGAATGCCAGCTGTCTGACAGTGGGTTCACATAGAAGGTCTTTTGATATGATAATGCCAGCTGTCTGACAGTGGGTTCACATAGAAGGCCTTTTGATATGATAATGCCAGCTGTCTGACAGTGGGTTCACATAGGAGGCCTTTTGATATGATAATGCCAGCTGTATGACAGAGGGTTCACATAGAAGGTCTTTTGATATGATAATGCCAGCTGTCTGACAGTGGGTTCACATAGGAGGCCTTTTGATATGATAATGCCAGCTGTCTGACAGTGGGTTCACATAGAAGGCCTTTTGATATGATAATGCCAGCTGTCTGACAGTGGGTTCACATAGAAGGCCTTTTGATATGATAATGCCAGCTGTCTGACAGTGGGTTCACATAGAAGTCCTTTTGATATGATAATGCCAGCTGTATGACAGTGGGTTCACATAGAAGGCCTTTTGATATGATAATGCCAGCTGTCTGACAGTGGGTTCACATAGAAGTCCTTTTGATATGATAATGCCAGCTGTATGACAGTGGGTTCACATAGAAGGCCTTTTGATATGATAATGCCAGCTGTATGACAGTGGGTTCACATAGAAGGTCTTTTGATATGATAATGCCAGCTGTATGACAGTGGGTTCACATAGAAGGCCTTTTGATATGATAATGCCAGCTGTATGACAGTGGGTTCACATAGAAGGTCTTTTGATATGATAATGCCAGCTGTATGACAGTGGGTTCACATAGAAGGCCTTTTGATATGATAATGCCAGCTGTATGACAGTGGGTTCACATAGAAGGCCTTTTGATATGATAATGCCAGCTGTCTGACAGTGGGTTCACATAGAAGTCCTTTTGATATGATAATGCCAGCTGTATGACAGTGGGTTCACATAGAAGGCCTTTTGATATGATAATGCCAGCTGTATGACAGTGGGTTCACATAGAAGGTCTTTTGATATGATAATGCCAGCTGTATGACAGTGGGTTCACATAGAAGGTCTTTTGATATGATAATGCCAGCTGTATGACAGTGGGTTCACATAGAAGGCCTTTTGATATGATAATGCCAGCTGTATGGCAGTGGGTTCACATAGAAGGCCTTTTGATATGATAATGCCAGCTGTATGACAGTGGGTTCACATAGAAGGCCTTTTGATATGATAATGCCAGCTGTATGACAGTGGGTTCACATAGAAGGTCTTTTGATATGATAATGCCAGCTGTATGGCAGTGGGTTCACATAGAAGGCCTTTTGATATGATAATGCCAGCTGTATGGCAGTGGGTTCACATAGAAGGCCTTTTGATATGATAATGCCAGCTGTATGGCAGTGGGTTCACATAGAAGGCCTTTTGATATGATAATGCCAGCTGTATGGCAGTGGGTTCACATAGAAGGCCTTTTGATATGATAATGCCAGCTGTATGGCAGTGGGTTCACATAGAAGGCCTTTTGGGTTTTTAATAGAACGGAGGAATGTAATAGTCCTGCATAATTTATCCATAAATGATGAATTAGCTCCCTCTCTCCCCCCATCTCTCCCACTCTCCCCCTCACATAGCTCCCTCTCTCTCCCCTCTCTCCCCTACTCCTCCCTCCCGTAGCTCCCTCTCTCTCCCCTCTATCCCCTACTCCTCCCTCCCGTAGGTCGCTCTCTCCTCCACTCGTCTGTCTCTCCCATTCCTCCTCGTCTATCCCCCCCACTCCTCTCCCCCTCGCTCCCATCTCTTCCCCAGTCTTCTGAACTCTCTAAAGTTTTCGACTAATGTCATCGTATCCGTTCCGTTCTGCAGATATTAAAGCAGTCCTGTACAGAGATCCTGACAGTGGAGCCGTCCAGTGTCTGTGTGAACCGTAAGTGTTGTTGTTGTTTGTGGGAACGTGTTGTTGTTGTTTGTGGGAACGTGTTGTTGTTGTTTGTGGGAATGTGTTGTTGTTGTTTGTGGGAACGTGTTGTTGTTGTTTGTGGGAATGTGTTGTTGTTGTTTGTGGGAACGTGTTGTTGTTGTTTGTGGGAATGTGTTGTTGTTGTTTGTGGGAACGTGTTGTTGTTGTTTGTGGGAATGTGTTGTTGTTGTTTGTGGGCACTCCCAGCTCAGGGCCTGTATTTATGTTCCATTGCTGGTCATAAAGACTGCCGTCCTGTGTTTGTGTGTCCTTAGTGTTGTCTAGTGTGTGTGTCCTTAGTGTTGTCTAGTGTGTGTGTCCTTAGTGTTGTCCAGTGTGTGTGTCCTTAGTGTTGTCTAGTGTGTGTGTCCTTAGTGTTGTCTAGTGTGTGTGTCCTTAGTGTTGTCCAGTGTGTGTCCTTAGTGTTGTCTAGTGTGTGTGTCCTTAGTGTTGTCCAGTGTGTGTGTCCTTAGTGTTGTCCAGTGTGTGTGTCCTTAGTGTTGTCTAGTGTGTGTGTGTCCTTAGTGTTGTCTAGTGTGTGTGTGTCCTTAGTGTTGTCTAGTGTGTGTGTCCTTAGTGTTGTCTAGTGTGTGTGTCCTTAGTGTTGTCTAGTGTGTGTGTCCTTAGTGTTGTCTAGTGTGTGTGTCCTTAGTGTTGTCCAGTGTGTGTGTCCTTAGTGTTGTCTAGTGTGTGTGTCCTTAGTGTTGTCTAGTGTGTGTGTGTCCTTAGTGTTGTCCATTGTGTGTGTCCTTAGTGTTGTCTAGTGTGTGTGTGTCCTTAGTGTTGTCCATTGTGTGTGTCCTTAGTGTTGTCCAGTGTGTGTGTCCTTAGTGTTGTCTAGTGTGTGTGTGTCCTTAGTGTTGTCTAGTGTTTGTGTCCTTAGTGTTGTCCAGTGTGTGTGTCCTTAGTGTTGTCCAGTGTGTGTGTCCTTAGTGTTGTCTAGTGTGTGTGTGTCCTTAGTGTTGTCTAGTGTGTGTGTCCTTAGTGTTGTCCAGTGTGTGTGTGTGTGTGTGTGTGTGTGTGTGTGTGTGTGTGTGTGTGTGTGTGTGTGTGTGTGTGTGTGTGTGTGTGTGTGTGTGTCTGTGCCTGTGTTAGTGTCTGTCTGTGTGTGTGTGTGTGTATATGTGAATGTCTGTGTGTGTTTGTTTGTGTTTCTGTGTGTGTGTGTGTTTGTGTGTTTGTGTGTGTCTGTGTGTTTGTTTGTGTGTGTCTGTGACTGTGTCTGTTTGTGTGTGTCTGTGTGTGTTAGTGTGTGTTTGTGTGTTAGTGTGTGTATGTTTGTGTCTGTCTGTGTGTGTGTTTTTGTCTGTCTGTCTGTGTGTGTGTGTGTCTCTGTGTCTCTGTGTGTGTGTGTGTGTTTCGTCCCGAGTTCCCTCACCACACTATCTCCTCTATGTTGTTTACATAACACAGAGTCGTTTGACATCGTGCTTCGAGGGAACGGCTTCTCGGTGGGACGAGGCAACGACGGGGTCGTCTGTAGCTTCATGGTGGGCCAGCAGATCTACAGTAGGTACACACGCACACACACACACACACACACACACACACACACACACACACACACACACACACACACACACACACACACACACACACACACACACACACACACACAGAGACACACACACACACACACACACACACACACACACACACACACACACACACACACACACACACACACACACACACACACACACACACACACACACACACACACACACACACACACACACACACACACACACACACACACACACACACACACACACACACACACACACACACACACACATACACACACACACACACACACACACACACACACACACACACACACACACACACACACACACACACACACACAGACAGACACAAACATACACACACATTAACACACACAGACACACACAAACAGACACAGACACAGACACACACACACACACACACACACACACACACACACACACACACACACACACACACACACACACACACACACACACACACACACACACACACACATCCCAGAGTGATGTGCCTAGCAGGCCTGTCCTGTCTGTGCCAGTGGTTGTGACATGGCTACTGACTTGACTAGCAGGTTGTCCACAATGTGATTCCACTCAAAGACTAGATGCCGTCACGTGTTTTATATCTGCATACAAAGCATTCCCCTGGACAGGGACGCGTGGCAGGTGTCAGTCAGTAGAGAACATTTAGTCTGTCAGCAAACCTAATCTAGATGACTGGTACTGTACCTAATCTAGATGGCTGCTACTGTTCCTAATCTAGATGGCTGGTACTGTTCCTAATCTAGATGGCTGCTACTGTTCCTAATCTAGATGGCTGCTACTGTTCCTATTCTAGATGGCTGCTACTGTTCCTATTCTAGATGGCTGCTACTGTTCCTAATCTAGATGGCTGCTACTCCTCCTAATCTAGATGGCTGCTACTGTTCCTAATCTAGATGGCTGGTACTGTTCCTAATCTAGATGGCTGGTACTGTTCCTAATCTAGATGGCTGCTACTGTTCCTAATCTAGATGGCTGCTACTCCTCCTATTCTAGATGGCTGCTACTGTTCCTAATCTAGATGGCTGCTACTGTTCCTAATCTAGATGGCTGCTACTCCTCCTAATCTAGATGGCTGCTACTGTTCCTAATCTAGATGGCTGCTACTGTTCCTAATCTAGATGGCTGCTACTGTTCCTAATCTAGATGGCTGCTACTCCTCCTATTCTAGATGGCTGCTACTGTTCCTAATCTAGATGGCTGCTACTGTTCCTAATCTAGATGGCTGCTACTCCTCCTAATCTAGATGGCTGCTACTGTTCCTAATCTAGATGGCTGGTACTCCTCCTATTCTAGATGGCTGCTACTGTTCTTAATCTAGATGGCTGCTACTACTCCTAATCTAGATGGCTGCTACTCCTCCTAATCTAGATGGCTGGTACTGTTCCTAATCTAGATGGCTGCTACTCCTCCTATTCTAGATGGCTGCTACTGTTCTTAATCTAGATGGCTGCTACTGTTCCTAATCTAGATGGCTGCTACTGTTCTTAATCTAGATGGCTGCTACTGTTCCTAATCTAGATGGCTGGTACTGTTCCTAATCTAGATGGCTGCTACTGTTCCTAATCTAGATGGCTGCTACTGTTCCTAATCTAGATGGCTGCTACTGTTCCTAATCTAGATGGCTGCTACTGTTCCTAATCTAGATGGCTGCTACTGTTCCTAATCTAGATGGCTGCTACTCCTCCTAATCTAGATGGCTGGTACTGTTCCTAATCTAGATGGCTGCTACTGTTCCTATTCTAGATGGCTGCTACTGTTCCTAATCTAGATGGCTGCTACTGTTCCTAATCTAGATGGCTGCTACTGTTCCTAATCTAGATGGCTGCTACTGTTCCTAATCTAGCTGGCTGCTACTGTTCTTAATCTAGATGGCTCTTACTGTTCCTAATCTAGCTGGCTGCTACTGTTCTTAATCTAGATGGCTCTTACTGTTCCTAATCTAGATGGCTGCTACTGTTCTTAATCTAGATGGCTCTTACTGTTCCTAATCTAGATGGCTGCTACTGTTCCTATTCTAGATGGCTGCTACTGTTCCTAATCTAGATGGCTGCTACTCCTCCTAATCTAGATGGCTGCTACTGTTCCTAATCTAGATGGCTGCTACTCCTCCTTTTCCTTCTCCCTCTCTACCGCTCTCTCCTCTCCCCTTCTCCCTCTCTCGCTGCTCCTCTACCTCTAATAATTCCCCTTTTTACCCCTCTCTCCTCTCCTCTTCCCCTCTCTACCCCTCTCTATCCCTCTCATCTCCTCTCTACCCCTCTCTCCTCTCCTCTCCTCTTCCCCTCTCTACCCCTCTCATCTTCTCTCTACCCCTCTTTCCTCTCCTCTTCCCCTCTCTACCCCTCTCATGTCCTTTCTACCCCTCTCCACCTCTCTCATTCCTTCTCTATCCCTCTCTATCTCTCTCTCCTTCTCCCTCGCTCTCTGCCCTCTACCTCTATCACTTTTCCTCTTTACTCCTCTCTCCTCTCCTCTACCCCTCTCTACCCCTCTCATCTCCTCTATACCCCTCTTTACCCCTCTCTCCTTTTCCCCTCTACTCTCTTTCCCTCTCTACCCTTCTATACTCCTCTCTACCCCTCTCTACTCCTCTCTCCTTTCCTTTACCCCTCTCTTTCCCTCTCTCCTCTCATTTTCCCCTCTTATCCACTTTTTGCCCGATGACAAATGTCATGGGGCCTGCCTGTGTGTGTGTGTGTCTGTGTGAGAGGTAGTGTACAGGGGGCTCATTCAATTCTCTTTTCCAGATCGGAAGCCAAGCATTGTGCAGAACGATTATCTCCTGTGTGCTGCACCGGTGCTGTATGAAGTCGGACAGTAAGTAGTCCATGGGAAGGTGGTTCTATAAAGTGTGTGTGTGTGTATTTGACCCATAATCTGACCATAAACAGGCAGGCACAGCAGAGCTAATATATAGCAGAGGCTGTTCCTCTCTCATGTCATCGGTTTAATCCTCAGCAACAACCCCTGATACTGATGTTCTCTCTAATACAATCTATTTTAAAAAATACGATTACAGTAGCAGTTGGAAAAATATTTGGTTCTGAATGTATCGCAAGAATCAAACTCAGGCCGGGGCGGGGCGGGCCGGGGCAGTACGGGGCGGGCCGGGGGTGGGGCCGGGGCGGGGGCGGGCCGGGGGCGGGCCGTGGGCGGGCCGGGGGCGGGGTAGTGGGTAAACACATCTGGTTAGGGGCCTTTAAAGGGATGTGACAGATGCAGCATTTCACTTCTCCACACTCTCACCATTTAAATAATTCACCAACGCTACTGTGACAATCCCCTTTCCTGCCCATCCCTGCCCCCTCCGGACCCCCTCCGGACCACCTGCATCATGGAATCATGGAGCGCCTGAAAGTTCTCTCTCCGACTCCGTCCATCTGTCTGCCTCCGCTTCGTCAGAAGCACTAATGTCACTGTTGAGTCGAAGATAGCCAGGGGGCGATCGGCTGGTTAGAACGGTAGCAGGGGGGGAAAAGCCGGTAAATAGTTGAAGAATGACTATAGAGTTTAGATCTCTTTGTGTTCTCTGGTTTGGTCTACAGCGTGTGTCATGTAGCCCCTATAGATGGCTTTGTGTTCTCTGGTTTGGTCTACAGCGTGTGTCATGTAGCCCCTATAGATGGCTTTGTGTTCTCTGGTTTGGTCTACAGCGTGTGTCATGTAGCCCCTATAGATCTCTTTGTGTTCTCTGGTTTGGTCTACAGCGTGTGTCATGTAGCCCCTATAGATGGCTTTGTGTTATGCATGTACTGGTAGGAGCGTTGGCATGTTTCAGGCCTGGAACGAGGGCATCTGTTCCTCCACCTCTCCACCATATCACCCCATTAGCCCCCCACCCCACCAATACCTTTCATCAATGCAACAAAATACTGTCTGTTATGCACCAACTAATATGCACAGCAAGTCATTAGTAGCAATCCAGATATTTCGCTGGTTTGATAGTTCAGCGGAAACTAGGGTTGAAAAGGAGAAACATCAGGACCATAGTTTCTGTTCTACAAAAACAAAAACAGGTCAATAAAACATGAATATATCCTTCTGTCTCTCCCGTATTTTCTTGTAACTTCAGATGCTTTTAAAATGCTGTGACCCTTAACAAAAATAAAAACATGAACAAATCACGTAAAAAATTATATAGAAATATATTAAAAAATAGAAATATATATATATATGTTTTTGGACAAATGGATTTTCCACATGACTCAGACATGTGGTTTCCTAATATTTCACATGTCATATTCTACATGTTTCACATGTCATATTCTACGTTTCACATGTCATATTCTACGTTTCACATGTCATATTCTATGTTTCACATGTTATTTTCTACGTTTCACATGTCATATTCTAATATTTCACATCATATTCTAAATTTCACATGTCATATTCTAATATTTCACATGTCATATTTTAAATTTCACATGCTTTTAGTAACCAGTGGGATTAGAACCCAGTTCTCCCACGCGAGAAGCCAATGTCTTAACCATTAGACCAAGAGGGCTGTATATTTATTATCAATTTCTCTCAGTCTCAGAATATTGACTGTTCAATTGAAATAAATGTGCTTTCAAACGTTACATTTAATAGAGATAATCGTAGGATTTTCTGTAAATAATCACGATTAATCCCAAAATCAGAATTTGATCAAATTGAGTTGTAATTTACGAATTTTTAAATAATATATAAAAAGCATTTTAAGAATATTGACATCTTGATTTTTTCCAAAGTAACAGTTAGCAAAGTAACAAGTTAGGTAAATTGATAAGCACACTTTCTTTAAAATAGTCTATTAACGCACCCGATCAAAATCCGCCGGTTTAAAATAGAGATATTTGTTTTTTGCATGGGGTGAGTCTCCACATCTGCCTTCTGCACCAGGAGACCAGGACCAGGAGACATCCCCATAATTGGTGTTCTTACGAAAATGTCTGTAGTGTCCGAAACCGTTTGGGCTACAAACTAATATAACTCCACTATGGAAAGTGGAGACTCTCACCAACACGATGGTGTTCTTTTGTTTTGTTCCTCTGAAGATATCCCGGTACCGGTTTACCGGTTTAATAATTGAATGGAAGTATGGAGATATTTTTGCGTTAACAAATGAAAGGAGTTAACCTCCAATGTCAACTTTTGACCTCATATTATTCTTTAAAGCTGTATACTGAAGATGATGTATTTGGGATGTTTTCAGTGTATTTTGGACACTTACAGACAATGTGATTTATCACGATAAAACAAAAAAAATGACTGCACTAAAATGACAAAAAGTTAACTTCGGTTAACTGATTAACCCTAATTCAAAAGCATCTCTTTGTTCGAAAGTATCTGTTTACATTCATTCCAAAAGCAAACACATTCACACATTTTCAAATGCATTAATATCCCTTTTAGCCCTTGTGTACTAAATTTAACTGAAAAACAATGGACAGCTAACAATAACAGTAATAGCAATGGACAGCTAACAATAACAGTATTAACAATGGACAGCTAACAATAACAGTAATAACAATGGAGAGCTAACAATAACAGTAATAACAATGGACAGCTAACAATAACAGTAATAGCAATGGACAGCTAACAATAACAGTATTAACAATGGACAGCTAACAATAACAGTAATAACAATGGACAGCTAACAATAACAGTAATAACAATGGACAGCTAACAATAACAGTAATAGCAATGGACAGCTAACAATAACAGTATTAACAATGGACAGCTAACAATAACAGTAATAACAATGGACAGCTAACAATAACAGTAATAACAATGGAGAGCTAACAATAACAGTAATAACAATGGACAGCTAACAATAACAGAAGTTAAAAATAGATAGCTAGGATGAAATGGAAGGCTAGTTATTGCCTATCAATAAGTTAGCCTGCGGTTAGCAATTAGCATGTGACCATTAGATTAAAATCAAACATAAAGTGACTTTCTAAAATACATATCATTAGCATGGTTCATATGTCCATGTGTAAATACACTCAATGTGAGCCCTTGTTATGTAAAAATAAAACCATTTAAGAGCCAAAACATTTATAATGAAAATATAAAAAAAAACATTTAAAATGCCATCTTGTTCTCATCGACTAGCTAGCTAATTAGCTTGGTTACGCACATGTAAATGAAAAAATCTCACTAGTTTTTTCACTCGGTCCAAACAATTAAATGATGCATCAAAATGACCTGAAAACTCAAAAACAGTTGAGTTAATCTCTAGATTTTTGAAAACGTCACCAAACGTTCAAACCAGAAAACAGAATTTAAAAAAAATAAGGAGACACGGAGAGCTAGTTTCTCTGTTCTTTTCACTGGTCACCGACCAACGTACGAAGAAGAGAGGGGTGCGCCTGCAGCAGTACCAGTCTGAATGCCTCCCCCTAGTGGTAGCACTAAGTATACATGTATATCAATGCAGCACCGTGGAGGACTATAATAATAATGGAGTGGAGGACTATAATAATAATGGAGTGGAGGACTATAATAATAATGGAGTGGAGGACTATAATAATAATGGAGTGGAGGACTATAATAATAATGGAGTGGAGGACTATAATAATAATGGAGTGGAGGACTATAATAATAATGGAGTGGAGGACTATAATAATAATGGAGTGGATGACTATAATAATAATGGAGTGGATGACTATAATAATAATGGAGTGGAGGACTATAATAATAATGGAGTGGAGGACTATAATAATAATGGAGTGGAGGACTATAATAATAATGGAGTGGAGGACTTTAATAATAATGGAGCGGATGACTATAATAATAATGGAGCGGATGACTATAATAATAATGGAGTGGAGGACTATAATAATAATGGAGTGGAGGACTATAATAATAATGGAGTGGATGACTATAATAATAATGGAGCGGAGGACTATAATAATGGAGTGGAGGACTATAATAATAATGGAGTGGAGGACTATAATAATAATGGAGTGGATGACTATAATAATAATGGAGCGGAGGACTATAATAATAATGGAGTGGAGGACTATAATAATAATGGAGTGGATGGCTCAGAAAGAATAAGAAAAAAAAGAATGCCCTTGAATTAAATAAAAGTTTCTATGGAATTTACAGTCACATATTGTACTTACATTTTTTTCCACATATGATTGTTTTTCACGTGTGAACTTGCAATTCTACATGTGAAAGTGAGATTGACATGTGGAGTTTTCTTACATGTGAAACTGCAAATACGATTTTCACATGATATTTTGAAATTAACATGTGAGGTGAAAACATGTTATTACACTAATGTAAAAGGTGGTGTTTGACATGTGAAAGGTGGTGTTTGACATGTAAAAGGTGGTGTTTGACATGTGAAAGGTTGTGTTTGACATGTGAAAGGTGGTGTTTGACATGTAAAAGATGGTGTTAGCATGTGAAAGGTGGTGTTTGACATGTGAAAGGTGGTATTTGACATGTAAAAGATGGTGTTAGCATGTGAAAGGTGGTGTTAGCATGTGAAAGGTGGTGTTTGACATGTAAAAGATGGTGTTAGCATGTGAAAGGTGGTGTTAGCATGTGAAAGGTGGTGTTTGACATGTGAAAGGTGGTGTTAGCATGTGAAAGATGGTGTTTGAAATGTGAAAGATGGTGTTAGCATGTGAAAGGTGGTGTTAGCATGTGAAAGGTGGTGTTAGCATGTGAAAGGTGGTGTTAGCATGTGAAAGGTGGTGTTAGCATGTGAAAGGTGGTGTTTGACATGTGAAAGGTGGTGTTTGACATGTAAAAGATGGTGTTAGCATGTGAAAGGTGGTGTTTGACATGTGAAAGGTGGTGTTTGACATGTAAAAGATGGTGTTATTATGTGAAAGGTGGTGTTAGCATGTGAAAGGTGGTGTTTGACATGTAAAAGATGGTATTAGCATGTGAAAGGTGGTGTTAGCATGTGAAAGGTGGTGTTTGACATGTGAAAGGTGGTGTTAGCATGTGAAAGGTGGTGTTTGACATGTGAAAGATGGTGTTAGCATGTGAAAGGTGGTGTTTGACATGTGAAAGGTGGTGTTAGCATGTGAAAGGTGGTGTTTAACATGTGAAAGATGGTGTTAGCATGTGAAAGGTGGTGTTTGACATGTGAAAGGTGGTGTTAGCATGTGAAAGGTGGTGTTTAACATGTGAAAGATGGTGTTAGCATGTGAAAGGTGGTGTTTGACATGTGAAAGGTGGTGTTAGCATGTGAAAGGTGGTGTTTAACATGTGAAAGATGGTGTTAGCATGTGAAAGGTGGTGTTTGACATGTGAAAGGTGGTATTTGACATGTGAAAGGTGGTGTTTGACATGTGAAAGGTGGTGTTAGCATGTGAAAGCTGGTGTTAGCATGTGAAAGGTGGTGTTAGCATGTGAAAACACGATTTTCACATGTCAAACTGCATAGATGGGAGATGGGTTGAGTTGAGGTTAGTGACAGGCCTCCTCGCAATATGTTCAACCTGAATAATTCACACTCATAAATTTCTCCCTGTTTCTTTGGTGCGGGAGTGACAGTTGAAGACAGGGCTCCAGCTGTTAAATTGAGCCAGGGTTATATCTGAATAAATGGGTGATGAGAGGGTTGAGATGAGGTTATGTCTGAATAGATGGGTGATGAGAGGGTTGAGATGAGGTTATGTCTGAATAGATGGGTGATGAGAGGGGTGAGATGAGGTTATGTCTGAATAGATGGGTGATGAGAGGGGGAATGTCATGAACAGGTGATCATTCAGGGATCACTCTAAGACCCTGTAAAGACTGACACACTTTCCCAGGGAGGGCCTGGCTGACATGGCTGACATGGCTGACATGGCTGACATGGCTGACATGGCTGACCTGGCTGACATGGCTGACCTGGCTGACCTGGCTGACATGGCTGACATGGCTGACCTGGTTGACATGGCTGACCTGGCTGACCTGGCTGACCTGGTTGACATGGCTGACCTGGCTGACCTGGTAGACCTGGCTGACCTGGCTGACATGGCTGACCTGGCTGACCTGGTAGACCTGGCTGACCTGGCTGACATGGCTGACATGGCTGACCTGGTAGACCTGGCTGACCTGGCTGACCTGGGTGACCTGGCTGACCTCTCCTTGTGTTACTGGAGATCTCTAAACTGGAATGTAGAGAAAGACCTGGGGTATCAACTACTATTTGAAATCATAATTTTTCTGGGCTTAATTGAGCTTGCCTGTCTTAATGGACCAATAGAATAGTCCCAAAAGGGTAAACCCCGCCCATCTGGCACTCCAGGCAGGCTAAAGTAAACACTCAAAGTATTTGAAATATTTAAAGTAGTATTTGAACCCAGGTCTGGTCATTGGAGATCTCTGAACTGGGATGTGAAAACTTGTCTTTCCCTCTAGTGATCTCCTTGTCTAGCGGCTTCTGTCGGATCGCCTCATCGTCCGACGTGACGCTAAGCGTTAGCGATGCGATACAGCTGGACCAGCTGACTCCGAAGTCAGTAATGGCTTTCCAACGTTTCCTTAAAGACGGGGAAATTTAGGAGGTTGAATTATTCAGGGTTAAACATATTGCGAGGCCTGTCACTAAGTTGTGGAAACGTCACTCTGCAGAAGGACGTGTCACAGATACAGCCCCTCCTTAATGTGTTCCACAATAACAGTAAAAGTCACAGACACGGCCCCTCCTTAATCAAATCAAATCAAATTGTATTAGTCACATGCGCCGAATAAAACAGGTGTAGACCTCACAGTGAAATGCTTACTTACGAGCCCCTAACCAACAACGCAGTTTCAAAAAATACAGATAAGAATAAGGAATAAAAGTAACAAGTAATTTAAAAGCAGCAGTAAAATAACAATAGCGAGACGATATACAGGGGGGTACCGGTACAGAGTCAATGTGCGGGGGCACCGGTTAGTTGAGGTAGTATGTACATGTACATTAAAGTGACTACGCATAGCTGATAACAACAGAGAGTAGCAGGTGAGTAAAAGAGAGGGAGTGGGGAGTGGGACACACACAATGCAAATAGTCTGGGTAGCCATTTGATTAGATGTTCAGGAGTCTTATAGCTTGGGGATAGAAGCTGTTTAGAAGCCTCTTGGACCTAGACTTTGGCGCTCCGGTACCGCTTGCCGTGTGGTAGCAGAGAGAATAGTCTATGACTGGGGTGGCTGTAGTCCTTGACAATTCTTAGGTCCTTCCTCTGACACTCCCTGGTGTAGAGGTCCTGGATGGCAGGAAGCTTGGCCCCAGTGATGTAATGGGCCGTTCGCACTACCCTCTGTAGTGCCTTGCGGTCGGAGGCTGAGTAGTTGCCATACCAGGTAGTGATGCAACCAGTCAGGATGATCTCTATGGTGCAGCTGTAGAATCTTTTGAGGATCTGAGGACCCATGCCAAATCTTTTCACTCTCCTGAGAGGGAATAATGTATTCCACAATACCAGTAAAAGCCAAGTCACAGACACAGCCCCTCCTTAATGTATTCCACAATACCAGTCAACGCCAAGTGGACAGAAACAAAATCATGTGGCGTACTCTTTTTTAAATGGACATAAATTGTTTAGTTATTCACGCTTTTTCGTGATATCCATTTGGTAGTTACAGTCTTGTCCCATACAGTCTTGTCCCAACTCCCGTAAGGACTCGGGAGAGGAGAAGGTTGAGAGTCGCGCGTCCTCCGAAACACAACCCTGCCAAGCCACACTGCCCACTTAACCTGGAAGCCGGCCGCACCAATGTGTCGGAGGAAACACCTGCAACTGGTGACCGAATTCAGCGTGCATGCGCCCGGCCCGCCACAAGGAATCGCTAGAGCTCGATGGGACAAGGACATCCCAGCCGACCACACCCCTCCCCTAACCCGGACAACGCTGGGCCAATCGGGTCTCCCGGTTGCGGCCGGCTTTGACACAGCCTGAGCGCGAACTCGGGTCTCTAGTGACGACTCAAGCACTGCGATGCAGTGCCTTAGACCGCTGCGCCACTCGGAAGGCTGGCATTAACCCTTTACAGTCGTGGGAATAGACCTAAATGTAAATGTTTTTTTTACAGAAGAAATGTGAAAAGCATATGCGTAACCATGGTGGCAATTGAAAGGGAACAGTTTGGAGATAATGGGGAAGTGATTAGACCAAAGGTCAAAGGTGAGGACATACTGTAACAGTTCACCTGATACAAGACTGAATTTAATTCACATTAAACAAACATAGTCTTTATTCTGTTCAGAACTACCCAGGATATGACGTCATGTCACCTTGTAACTGTAAATCTAACATAGTCTTTATTCTGTTCAGAACTACCCAGGATATGACGTCATCTTGTAACTGTAAATCTAACATGGTGATCATAAACGGTGACACTGTTTTAGTACATGAGTTTTATGATTAGGAAATGTGAAGCGCACATTTGGACTGGGTGTTTGGCTTGCTTGTATCACATCAAAGCGGTATTTATTATATTCCTCAACGTCTCATCTTTGAAAATAGATAGTCCTCTGAATTAACAGCATCTTCCTCAATCAGACAACAAAAAACAGAGCAAAAGTTGACTAATTACCGGGAGGGATGGGGACAACTTCTTGTGGCGTGAGGTGCTCAAGTTCAGAACGTCTGTCAGTCAAAACCCATACAGAGCTGTGAAGCACAGATCCTGACCTCTGACGTCATGTATAGCATGTTACTGTACAGCCACTGAGCTCTGACCTCATGTATAACATGTTACTGTTTTTTATTTTTTATTTTTTTTATTTTACCGTTATTTTACCAGGTAAGTTGACTGAGAACACGTTCTCATTTGCAGCAACGACCTGGGGAATAGTTACAGGGGAGAGGAGGGGGATGAATGAGCCAATTATAAACTGTACAGCCACTGACGTCTGACCTCATGTATAGCATGTTACTGTACAGCCACTGAGCTCTGACCTCATGTATAGCATGTTTGTGCGAGTGTAAAGGGCTACTTGTGGAAATAAGAGAGGTGACATAAAGAGTGAATTTGAGGTCAGGTCTATTTCAGATCCAGTGCCGTCACACACACACACACACACACACACACACACACACACACACACACACACACACACACACACACACACACACACACACACACACACACACACACACACACACACACACACACACACCTTCCCATCTCACACACACTTTCATCTTCCACACACACGTTCAAACCACACACACACACACACACACACACAGCCAGGCGAACACTCCAACCAGCCAATAGACAGTGTTTTACAGACTTCTCTAATGGGATGTGGTGTAATAGACATATGGAAATAGCTCTGCCGTTCATCATTAGGCTTTTAATTGCACCGTTTTGGCCTCCTCCACCTCTTGTTAAATAAGTCATAGGGGTCTGGTTTTGGCCTCCTCCACCTCTTGTTAAATAAGTCATAGGGTCTGGTTTTGGCCTCCTCCACCTCTTGTTAAATAAGTCATAGGGTCTGGTTTTGGCCTCCTCCACCTCTTGTTAAATAAGTCATAGGGTCTGGTTTTGGCCTCCTCCACCTCTTGTTAAATAAGTCATAGGGTCTGGTTTTGGCCTCCTCCACCTCTTGTTAAATAAGTCATAGGGTCTGGTTTTGGCCTCCTCCACCTCTTGTTAAATAAGTCATAGGGTCTGGTTTTGGCCTCCTCCACCTCTTGTTAAATAAGTCATAGGGTCTGGTTTTGGCCTCCTCCACCTCTTGTTAAATAAGTCATAGGGTCTGGTTTTGGCCTCCTCCACCTCTTGTTAAATAAGTCATAGGGTCTGGTTTTGGCCTCCTCCACCTCTTGTTAAATAAGTCATAGGGTCTGGTTTTGGCCTCCTCCACCTCTTGTTAAATAAGTCATAGGGTCTGGTTTTGGCCTCCTCCACCTCTTGTTAAATAAGTCATAGGGTCTGGTTTTGGCCTCCTCCACCTCTTGTTAAATAAGTCATAGGGTCTGGTTTTGGCCTCCTCCACCTCTTGTTAAATAAGTCATAGGGTCTGGTTTTGGCCTCCTCCACCTCTTGTTAAATAAGTCATAGGGTCTGGTTTTGGCCTCCTCCACCTCTTGTTAAATAAGTCATAGGGTCTGGTTTTGGCCTCCTCCACCTCTTGTTAAATAAGTCATAGGGTCTGGTTTTGGCCTCCTCCACCTCTTGTTAAATAAGTCATAGGGTCTGAAACGGCACCTTATTCCCTATATAGTGCACTTCATTTGACCAGGGCCCGGCCAAACTGCACCTTATTCCCTATATAGTGCACTGCATTTGACCAGGGCCCGGCCAAACTGCACCTTATTCCCTATATAGTGCACTGCATTTGACCAGGGCCCTAGTCTTTTTGTAGTGTGGTGTTAACGTTGTGTGTTTCTAGGTCGATGGACGTGCTGATCAGTCTGAACCACGGGAAATCCTAACGTTGTGTGTTTCTAGGTCGATGGACGTGCTGATCAGTCTGAACCACGGGAAATCCTTTATCTCTAGTGCCTTCACCATCCACGCCTCAACATGTGTGAGTTTACCTTCTGCTTCTGTAATGCTTACAATCTTTCTTCTTTTCTGTCTACAGTAGTTTTAGTCTAAAACTCTCTGTATCTACCAGTCGTGTGTTTAACGTTTAATGCTTGTGTGTTTATCTACTGTTGTACTGTGTATGATGTGTGTGTGTATGTAACATGTATCTAACATGTGTGTGTATGTATGTAACATGTGTGTGTATGTATCTAACATGTGTGTGTATGTAACATGTATCTAACATGTGTGTGTGTATGTAACATGTATCTAACATGTGTGTATGTATGTAACATTTATCTAACATGTGTGTGTATGTAACATGTATCTAACATGTGTGTGTATGTAACATGTATCTAACATGTGTGTGTGTATGTAACATGTATCTAACATGTGTGTATGTATGTAACATGTATCTAACATGTGTGTGTATGTATGTAACATGTATCTAACATGTGTGTATGTATGTAACATGTATCTAACATGTGTGTATGTATGTAACATGTATCTAACATGTGTGTGTATGTATTTAACATGTGTGTGCATGTATCTAACATGTATCTAACATGTGTGTGTATGTATTTAACATGTGTGTGCATGTATCTAACATGTATCTAACATGTGTGTGTATGTATTTAACATGTGTATGCATGTATCTAACATGTGTGTATGTATCTAGCGTGTGTCTAACATGTGTGTGTATGTATCTAATGTGTGTGTGTGTGTGTGTGTGTGTATAACGTGTGTGTATGTGTATAACGTGTGTGTGTGTGTATCTAATGTGTGTGTGTGTGTGTGTATAACGTGTGTGTATGTGTATAACGTGTGTGTGTGTGTATAACGTGTATCTAACGTGTGTGTGTGTATCTAACGTGTGTATTATTGTCTCTCTGTCAGTCGGACGGCTTCGCTGTAGCCATAACTCTCCTGGTGCTGTTGTTACTGGCAGCGTTGGTAGCTGCTTGGTGGTTCTGGCCTCTCTGCTGCACCGTGGTGAGTCCTACAACACTGTTTATAGCGTAGCTAATAACATGAAACACATTTAGAAACACACACACATATGGTCCTGCCCTTGGGGTTCATCTGGATTGAAAATGCAGAACGTTAATTGAAATGTTTTGTGATGAGCCATTTGTTGGGTAAGTAAGTGACACTACGAAAACACTACGTCGTTACTCTGGAAGTTGTCTTTGTGTATTTTGAAATAATCTCCTAAATGTGTCCTTCTTGTAAACCAGAATGTCCCTCTTTAACTAAAAGTCTGTTGCAACAGAGATTGTATCTCAATGAGCATAAACTGTATAAATAAAGGTGACAGAGTGAACACGAACCCTGAGTTTTCCTGGAGACAGTTCATGAAAAGTAAAGACAATCAAACCCAGAGAGAACATATATGACCATAACTGTACCCCAGCAGCAGCATCTCTCTCTCTCTCTCTCTCTCTCTCTCTCTCTCTCTCTCTCTCTCTCTCCCTCCCTCCCAAAGCCCCCCCCGCCCAACCACCACAGACAGGCCAGTAATGAACAGTTGTGCATTGTTCAAGAGCTCAGCTGAGATGAGGTGGTGGGCATTGGCAGGTTGGCAGCTCCATTGTTAAGCTTTTCTTCACCTCCCTGTTTTACCTCATACGCCCTGCCCTGCCTGCTGCCTGCCAGCAATGCGCCCCCAGAGAAAGAGCCTCAAATAGGAAGCGATAAGTAAGAAAGGACCTCAAACAGGAAGTGAACAGGAAGTAGTAACCATAGCAATATATATGTATTCTTTTTTAACTCTGTGGTCGGTACCACATTCCGTATCTGGAAACATCAGAGCCGGTTTAGTGTGGCCTGCTTCTGATCTTCCAGGAAGCAAAGTTTTCTTCATTGCTTTTTATTTTTTTGTCAGATTTTTCTATTCTCCTTCTCGTGTTTCTTTTTTTTAATATCACATGTTGACTATGTCATATGTCGTGTTTTCATCCCTTTACGATATATGTCTGAGGAGTTTCAATATGTTCGTATGGAAGCTCATGGATTCTCAATGGTTTATCATCACCATGACAACACCCCCACCCCCCCATAACCCAGTTCACATCTCTCTCTCTCTCTCCACTTAACCATTTAAAGCCCACAATGACCAGACGGTAGTTTCAGGACTTTGTCACGTTCCTGACCTATTTTATGTTATTTTTTGTATATGTTTAGTTGGTCAGGGCGTGAGTTGGGGTGGGCATTGTATGTTTTGTGTTTAGATCACTGTTAATCAGCCTTATATGGTTCTCAATCAGAGACAGGTGGTTTACGTTTTCCTCTGATTGGGAACCATATATAGGCTGGCTGTTCACACTGTTTGTTTGTGGGTGATTGTCTCCTGTGTTTGTGTCTGCGCACCACACGGGATTGTTTCGGTGTTATTTCGTTTGATGTAGTCTGTTTCCTGCTCGTGAGTTCTTCGTGTCTATTATTGTAAGTTCCATGTTCAGGTTTCGTCTACGTTGTCCGTTTGTTATTTTGTATTTCTGAAGTCTAGTTCGTGTCAGTGTTCGTCTGTTTTTTCAATAAATCATTATGTCAGCACACCTCGCTGCGCATTGGTCTACCGATCCTTCTCTCCTCTCCTCGTCCGAGGAGGAGGAGGACGACACCCGTTACAGACTTGTAGAAGGCCTTGCTGTTAAGAGCGTTGGGCCAGTAACTGAAAGGTCACTGGTACGAATCCCCAAATCTGTCGTTGTGCCCTTGAGAAAGGCACAACCCTAACTGCTCTTGTAATTGGCTCTGGAAAAGAGTCTGTTAAATGACTCACTACTGTAGTGGTTCTGGATAAGAGTCTGCTAAATGACTCACTACTGTAGTGGCTCTGGATAAGAGTCTGCTAAATGACTCACTACTGTAGTGGCTCTGGATAAGAGTCTGCTAAATGACTCACTACTGTAGTGTCTCTGGATAAAAGCGTCTGTTCCCCTCTTCGGACATACGTAAATATACCATTATGCCATCACCAATACGTAAATATACCATTATGCCATCACCAATACGTAAATATACCATTATGCTATCACCAATACGTAAATATACCATTATGCCATCACCAATACGTAAATATACCATTATGCCATCACCAATATGTAAATATACCATTATGCCATCACCAATACGTAAATATACCATTATACCATCACCAATATGGAAATATACCATTATACCATCACCAATATGGAAATATACCATTATACCATCACCAATATGGAAATATACCATTATGCCATCACCAACAGCCTCCAAATAATACATATTACCACCAATAGTACTATGCCTCACCTCTGTTTGAGACCCTGACGAGAACACTGGGAGCCCGTCCAGGATGAGATGGAAGCATATTTTGGAAAACCAACAAAGGCATTAGAATGTAAAGCCCCTGCAGCATGTCTGGCCGGGCACTGTGTTTGTCTTGGTACTGAATCTACTGCTGCTCTCCTTCAGGGACCTGGGGACAGAGGGAGAGGAGGAGAGGAGGAGGAGGAGGAGTAGGAGAGGAGGAGGAGAGGGCCATGTGTTGGTTGTTAATATTTCAACCCCCAGTCTGCCAGGTTTCAGCAGGATGAGCCCCATACACACTCAGATACACAACTGGGAACACACACACTTATAGCATGTACACACGCGCACACACACACACACACACACACACACACACACACACACACACACACACACACACACACACACACACACACACACACACACACACACACACACACACACACACACACACACAGACAATATCTCTCTCCTTCCCACATGGAACCCTGCCAGGCACAAGGTCATAAAGGCGGTGTAGTGAATTTTTATTTATTTACATTTTATTTCACCTTTATTTAACCAGGTAGGCAAGTTGAGAACAAGTTCTCATTTACAACTGCGACCTGGCCAAGATAAAGCAAAGCAGTTAGACACATATAACAACACAGAGTTATACATGGAGTAAAACAAACATACAGTCAATAATACAGTAGATAAATAAGTCTATATACAATGTGAGCAAATCAAATCAAAACCAAATCAAATCAAATTTATTTATATAGCCCATCGTACATCAGCTGATATCTCAAAGTACAGAAACCCAGCCTAAAACCCCAAACAGCAAGCAATGCAGGTAATAAATCAGTACCCAAGCTTATGTTCCAGCAGGGTGGCTAGGAAAAACTCCCTAGAACTGCCAAAACCTAGGAAGAAACCTAGAAAGGAACCAGGCTATGAGGGGTGGCCAGTCCTCTTCTGGCTGTGCCGGGTGGAGATTATAACAGAACATGGCCACGATGTTCAAATGTTCATAAATGACCAGCATGGTCAAATAATAATAATCACAGTAGTTGTCGAGGGTGCAGCAAGTCAGCACCTCAGGAGTAAATGTCAGTTGGCTTTTCATAGCCGATCATTAAGAGTATCTCCACCGCTCCTGCGGTCTCTAGAGAGTTGAAAACAGCAGGTCTGGGACAGGTAGCACGTCCGGTGAACAGGTCAGGGTTCTATAGCCGCAACACGGCCAGCAGCACGGCCAGGTGGACTGGGGACAGCAAGAAGTCATCATGTCAGGTCGTCCTGAGGCATGGTCCTAGGGCTCAGGTCCTCCGAGAGAGAGAAAGAAAGAGAGAAAGAGAGAATTAGAGAGAGCATACTTAAATTCACACAGGACACTGGATAAGACAGGAGAAGTACTCCAGATATAACAAACTGACCCTAGCCCCCCGGCACATAAACTACTGCAGCATAAATACTGGAGGCTGAGACAGGAGGGGTCAGGAGACACTGTGGCCCCATCCGATGAGGTGAGGTGAGATAAGGGAGGTAAAGGCAATAAATAGGCCATGGTGGCGAAGTAAATACAATATAGCAATTAAAACACTGGAATGGTAGATGTGCAGTAGATAAGTGTGGAAAGTAGAAATACTGGGGTGCAAAGGAGCAAAATAAATAAATAGTTGTTTGGGCTATTTATAGATGGGTGCAGTGATCCGAGGATCGGTAAGATGGTCAGTTTTACGAGGGTATGTTTGGCTGCATGAGTGAAGGATGCTTTGTTGCGAAATAGGAAGCCAATTCTGGATTTAACTTTGGATTGGAGATGTTTTATGTGAGTCTGGAAGGAGAGTTTAGAGTCTAACCAGACACCTAGGTATTTGTAGTTGTCCACATATTCTAAGTCAGAACCGTCCAGAGTAGCGATGCTGGACGGGCGGGCGGGTGCAGGCAGCGATCGGTTGAAGAGCATGCATTTAGTTTTACTTGCATTTAAGAGCAGTTGGAGGCCACGGAAGGAGAGTTGTATGGCATTGAAGCTCGTCTGGAGGGTTATTAACACAGTGTCCAGAGAAGGGCCAGAATTATACAGAATGGTGTCGTCTGCGTAGAGGTGGATCAGAGACTCACCAGCAGCAAGAGCGACATCATTGATGTATACAGAGAAGAGAGTCGGCCCAAGAATTGAACCCTGTGGCACCCCCATAGAGACTGCCAGAGGCCCGGACAACAGGCCCTCAGATTTGACACACTGAACTCTGTCGGAGAAGTAGTTGGTGAACCAGGCGAGGCATTCATTTGAGAAACCAAGGCTGTTGAGTCTGCTGATGAGGATGTGGTGATTAACAGAGTCGAAAGCCTTGCCCAGGTCAATGAATACGGCTGCACAGTATTGTTTCTTATTGATGGCGGTTAAGATATCGTTTATGACCTTGAGCGTGCCTGAGGTGCACCCATGACCAGCTCTGAAACCAGATTGCATAGCGGAGAAGGTACGGTGGGATTCGAAATGGTCGGTGATCTGTTTGTTAACTTGGCTTTCGAAGACCTTAGAAAGGCAGAGTAGGAGAGATATAGGTCTGTAGCAGTTTGAGTCTAGAGTGTTCCCCCCTTTGAAGAGGGGGATGACCGCAGCTGCTTTCCAATCTTTGGGAATCTCAGACGACACGAAAGAGAGGTTGAACAGGCTAGTAACAGGAAGAAAGAAAGGGTCCAGATTGTCTAGCCCGGCTGATTTGTAGGGGTCCAGATTTTGCAGCTCTTTCAGAACATCAGCTGACTGGATTTGGGAGAAGGAGAAATGGGGAAGGCCTGGGCAAGTTGCTGTGGGGGGTGCAGTGCTGTTGACCAGGGTAGGGGTAGCCAGGTGGAAAGCATGGCCAGCCGTAGAAAAATGCTTATAGAAATTCTCAACTATAGTGGATTTATCGGTGGTGACAGTGTTTCCTAGCCTCAGTGCAGTGGGCAGCTGGGAGGAGGTGCTCTTATTCCCCATGGACTTTACAGTGTCCCAGAACTTTTTTGAGTTTGTGTTGCAGGAAGCAAATTTCTGCTTGAAAAAGCTAGCCTTATTTAAACCTTAAACCTTTATTTATGTTTATAGGAATATAGAACTACACCCCACCCTGATATGAATTACACATTTACATTTACATTTAAGTCATTTAGCAGACGCTCTTATCCAGAGCGACTTACAAGTTGGTGCATTCACCTTATGATGTCCAGTGGAACAACCACTTTACAATAGTGCATCTAACTCTAAGGGGGGGGGGGGGGGGTTAGAAGGATTACTTTATCCTATCCTAGGTATTCCTTAAAGAGGTGGGGTTTCAGGTGTCTCCGGAAGGTGGTGATTGATTCCGCTGACCTGGCGTCGTGGGGGAGTTTGTTCCACCATTGGGGTGCCAGAGCAGCGAACAGTTTTGACTGGGCTGAGCGGGAGCTGTACTTCCTCAGAGGTAGGGAGGCGAGCAGGCCAGAGGTGGATGAACGCAGTGCCCTTGTTTGGGTGTAGGGCCTGATCAGAGCCTGAAGGTACGGAGGTGCCGTTCCCCTCACAGCTCCATAGGCAAGCACCATGGTCTTGTAGCGGATGCGAGCTTCAACTGGAAGCCAGTGGAGAGAGCGGA
>NC_092090.1:97488949-97523949 GCF_045679555.1 Salvelinus alpinus
TTTAGTACCAGGGTCCTTAGCTTAGTGATGAGCTTTGAGGTCACTATTGAGTTGAACGCTGAGCTGTAGTCAATGAACAGCATTCTCACATAGGTGTTCCTTTTTAACCTCATAGTCACTGTATCATTTCAAATTCAAAAGTGCTGGAATACAGAGCCCCCCCCCCAAAAAAATACAAGATAAATCACTGCCTCAATACTTTTGGAGCTCACTGTATGTCCGGGAAATCAGGTTCGCATAATGCTTTATTTATCCCACAATATGTCCAGGAAGTCTGCTGCATAATTACTTAATACAATGAGATAATCCACCAGCTTACAGTCGGCCTACAATGATATTATATGAATCATGCTACAAGGCAGAGAGAGCAGAGCCCACCAGTAGACAGACAGACGGACGGACGGACGGATGGACGGACAGACAGACAGACAGACATTATTACCTGATTTATACTGCAGAGAGAGAAGGTTGGACCAACAGACAGACAACCAGACATTATTACTGGATTTATTTACAGCAATTTATGAGTCAAATAGCATTTAATTAACCTTAATTTATTATTTTCACATTATTATTGTAACAGCAGGACATTAACAGCAGTGGTACATTATACAGGTGTCGTAGTAGTTCACTGTGAATGAATTAACAGCAGTGGTACATTATACTGGTGTCGTAGTAGTTCACTGTGAATGAATTAACAGCAGTGGTACATTATACTGGTGTCGTAGTAGTTCACTGTGAATGAATTAACAGCAGTGGTACATTATACTGGTGTCGTAGTAGTTCACTGTGAATGAATTAACAGCAGTGGTACATTATACTGGTGTCAGAGTAGTTCACTGTGAATGAATTAACAGCAGTGGTACATTATACTGGTGTCGTAGTAGTTCACTGGTGAATGAATTAACAGCAGTGGTACATTATACTGGTGTCAGAGTAGTTCACTGTGAATGAATTAACAGCAGTGGTACATTATACTGGTGTCGTAGTAGTTCACTGTGAATGAATTAACAGCAGTGGTACATTATACTGGTGTCGTAGTAGTTCACTGTGAATGAATTAACAGCAGTGGTACATTATACTGGTGTCAGAGTAGTTCACTGGTGAATAAATTAACAGCAGTGGTACATTATACTGGTGTCGTAGTAGTTCACTGTGAATGAATTAACAGCAGTGGTACATTATACTGGTGTCGTAGTAGTTCACTGTGAATGAATTAACAGCAGTGGTACATTATACTGGTGTCGTAGTAGTTCACTGTGAATGAATTAACAGCAGTGGTACATTATACTGGTGTCAGAGTAGTTCACTGTGAATGAATTAACAGCAGTGGTACATTATACTGGTGTCGTAGTAGTTCACTGGTGAATGAATTAACAGCAGTGGTACATTATACTGGTGTCAGAGTAGTTCACTGTGAATGAATTAACAGCAGTGGTACATTATACTGGTGTCGTAGTAGTTCACTGGTGAATGAATTAACAGCAGTGGTACATTATACTGGTGTCGTAGCAGTTCACTGTGAATGAATTAACAGCAGTGGTACATTATACTGGTGTCAGAGTAGTTCACTGTGAATGAATTAACAGCAGTGGTACATTATACTGGTGTCGTAGTAGTTCACTGGTGAATGAATTAACAGCAGTGGTACATTATACTGGTGTCAGAGTAGTTCACTGTGAATGAATTAACAGCAGTGGTACATTATACTGGTGTCGTAGCAGTTCACTGTGAATGAATTAACAGCAGTGGTACATTATACTGGTGTCAGAGTAGTTCACTGTGAATGAATTAACAGCAGTGGTACATTATACTGGTGTCGTAGTAGTTCACTGTGAATGAATTAACAGCAGTGGTACATTATACTGGTGTCAGAGTAGTTCACTGGTGAATGAATTAACAGCAGTGGTACATTATACTGGTGTCGTAGCAGTTCACTGGTGAATGAATTAACAGCAGTGGTACATTATACTGGTGTCGTAGCAGTTCACTGGTTAATGAATTAACAGCAGTGGTACATTATACTGGTGTCAGAGTAGTTCACTGGTGAATGAATTAACAGCAGTGGTACATTATACTGGTGTCATAGTAGTTCACTGTGAATGAATTAACAGCAGTGGTACATTATACTGGTGTCGTAGCAGTTCACTGTGAATGAATTAACAGCAGTGGTACATTATACTGGTGTCAGAGTAGTTCACTGGTGAATGAATTAACAGCAGTGGTACATTATACTGGTGTCATAGTAGTTCACTGTGAATGAATTAACAGCAGTGGTACATTATACTGGTGTCGTAGCAGTTCACTGTGAATGAATTAACAGCAGTGGTACATTATACTGGTGTCAGAGTAGTTCACTGGTGAATGAATTAACAGCAGTGGTACATTATACTGGTGTCATAGTAGTTCACTGGTGAATGAATTAACAGCAGTGGTACATTATACTGGTGTCGTAGTAGTTCACTGTGAATGAATTAACAGCAGTGGTACATTATACTGGTGTCAGAGTAGTTCACTGTGAATGAATTAACAGCAGTGGTACATTATACTGGTGTCATAGTAGTTCACTGTGAATGAATTAACAGCAGTGGTACATTATACTGGTGTCGTAGTAGTTCACTGTGAATGAATTAACAGCAGTGGTACATTATACTGGTGTCAGAGTAGTTCACTGGTGAATGAATTAACAGCAGTGGTACATTATACTGGTGTCAGAGTAGTTCACTGGTGAATGAATTAACAGCAGTGGTACATTATACTGGTGTCGTAGTAGTTCACTGTGAATGAATTAACAGCAGTGGTACATTATACTGGTGTCAGAGTAGTTCACTGTGAATGAATTAACAGCAGTGGTACATTATACTGGTGTCATAGTAGTTCACTGTGAATGAATTAACAGCAGTGGTACATTATACTGGTGTCGTAGTAGTTCACTGTGAATGAATTAACAGCAGTGGTACATTATACTGGTGTCAGAGTAGTTCACTGGTGAATAAATTAACAGCAGTGGTACATTATACTGGTGTCGTAGTAGTTCACTGTGAATGAATTAACAGCAGTGGTACATTATACTGGTGTCGTAGCAGTTCACTGTGAATGAATTAACAGCAGTGGTACATTATACTGGTGTCAGAGTAGTTCACTGGTGAATGAATTAACAGCAGTGGTACATTATACTGGTGTCATAGTAGTTCACTGGTGAATGAATTAACAGCAGTGGTACATTATACTGGTGTCGTAGTAGTTCACTGTGAATGAATTAACAGCAGTGGTACATTATACTGGTGTCAGAGTAGTTCACTGTGAATGAATTAACAGCAGTGGTACATTATACTGGTGTCATAGTAGTTCACTGTGAATGAATTAACAGCAGTGGTACATTATACTGGTGTCGTAGTAGTTCACTGTGAATGAATTAACAGCAGTGGTACATTATACTGGTGTCAGAGTAGTTCACTGGTGAATGAATTAACAGCAGTGGTACATTATACTGGTGTCAGAGTAGTTCACTGGTGAATGAATTAACAGCAGTGGTACATTATACTGGTGTCGTAGTAGTTCACTGTGAATGAATTAACAGCAGTGGTACATTATACTGGTGTCAGAGTAGTTCACTGTGAATGAATTAACAGCAGTGGTACATTATACTGGTGTCAGAGTAGTTCACTGGTGAATAAATTAACAGCAGTGGTACATTATACTGGTGTCATAGTAGTTCACTGTGAATGAATTAACAGCAGTGGTACATTATACTGGTGTCGTAGCAGTTCACTGTGAATGAATTAACAGCAGTGGTACATTATACTGGTGTCAGAGTAGTTCACTGGTGAATGAATTAACAGCAGTGGTACATTATACTGGTGTCATAGTAGTTCACTGGTGAATGAATTAACAGCAGTGGTACATTATACTGGTGTCGTAGTAGTTCACTGTGAATGAATTAACAGCAGTGGTACATTATACTGGTGTCAGAGTAGTTCACTGTGAATGAATTAACAGCAGTGGTACATTATACTGGTGTCATAGTAGTTCACTGTGAATGAATTAACAGCAGTGGTACATTATACTGGTGTCGTAGTAGTTCACTGTGAATGAATTAACAGCAGTGGTACATTATACTGGTGTCAGAGTAGTTCACTGGTGAATGAATTAACAGCAGTGGTACATTATACTGGTGTCAGAGTAGTTCACTGGTGAATGAATTAACAGCAGTGGTACATTATACTGGTGTCGTAGTAGTTCACTGTGAATGAATTAACAGCAGTGGTACATTATACTGGTGTCAGAGTAGTTCACTGTGAATGAATTAACAGCAGTGGTACATTATACTGGTGTCATAGTAGTTCACTGTGAATGAATTAACAGCAGTGGTACATTATACTGGTGTCGTAGTAGTTCACTGTGAATGAATTAACAGCAGTGGTACATTATACTGGTGTCAGAGTAGTTCACTGTGAATAAATTAACAGCAGTGGTACATTATACTGGTGTCGTAGTAGTTCACTGGTGAATGAATTAACAGCAGTGGTACATTATACTGGTGTCAGAGTAGTTCACTGTGAATGAATTAACAGCAGTGGTACATTATACTGGTGTCGTAGTAGTTCACTGGTGAATGAATTAACAGCAGTGGTACATTATACTGGTGTCGTAGCAGTTCACTGTGAATGAATTAACAGCAGTGGTACATTATACTGGTGTCAGAGTAGTTCACTGTGAATGAATTAACAGCAGTGGTACATTATACTGGTGTCGTAGTAGTTCACTGGTGAATGAATTAACAGCAGTGGTACATTATACTGGTGTCAGAGTAGTTCACTGTGAATGAATTAACAGCAGTGGTACATTATACTGGTGTCGTAGCAGTTCACTGTGAATGAATTAACAGCAGTGGTACATTATACTGGTGTCAGAGTAGTTCACTGTGAATGAATTAACAGCAGTGGTACATTATACTGGTGTCGTAGTAGTTCACTGTGAATGAATTAACAGCAGTGGTACATTATACTGGTGTCAGAGTAGTTCACTGGTGAATGAATTAACAGCAGTGGTACATTATACTGGTGTCGTAGCAGTTCACTGGTGAATGAATTAACAGCAGTGGTACATTATACTGGTGTCGTAGCAGTTCACTGGTTAATGAATTAACAGCAGTGGTACATTATACTGGTGTCAGAGTAGTTCACTGGTGAATGAATTAACAGCAGTGGTACATTATACTGGTGTCATAGTAGTTCACTGTGAATGAATTAACAGCAGTGGTACATTATACTGGTGTCGTAGCAGTTCACTGTGAATGAATTAACAGCAGTGGTACATTATACTGGTGTCAGAGTAGTTCACTGGTGAATGAATTAACAGCAGTGGTACATTATACTGGTGTCGTAGCAGTTCACTGGTGAATGAATTAACAGCAGTGGTACATTATACTGGTGTCGTAGCAGTTCACTGGTTAATGAATTAACAGCAGTTCGTACATTATACTGGTGTCAGAGTAGTTCACTGGTGAATGAATTAACAGCAGTGGTACATTATACTGGTGTCATAGTAGTTCACTGTGAATGAATTAACAGCAGTGGTACATTATACTGGTGTCGTAGCAGTTCACTGTGAATGAATTAACAGCAGTGGTACATTATACTGGTGTCAGAGTAGTTCACTGGTGAATGAATTAACAGCAGTGGTACATTATACTGGTGTCATAGTAGTTCACTGGTGAATGAATTAACAGCAGTGGTACATTATACTGGTGTCGTAGTAGTTCACTGTGAATGAATTAACAGCAGTGGTACATTATACTGGTGTCAGAGTAGTTCACTGTGAATGAATTAACAGCAGTGGTACATTATACTGGTGTCATAGTAGTTCACTGTGAATGAATTAACAGCAGTGGTACATTATACTGGTGTCGTAGTAGTTCACTGTGAATGAATTAACAGCAGTGGTACATTATACTGGTGTCAGAGTAGTTCACTGGTGAATGAATTAACAGCAGTGGTACATTATACTGGTGTCAGAGTAGTTCACTGGTGAATGAATTAACAGCAGTGGTACATTATACTGGTGTCGTAGTAGTTCACTGTGAATGAATTAACAGCAGTGGTACATTATACTGGTGTCAGAGTAGTTCACTGTGAATGAATTAACAGCAGTGGTACATTATACTGGTGTCATAGTAGTTCACTGTGAATGAATTAACAGCAGTGGTACATTATACTGGTGTCGTAGTAGTTCACTGTGAATGAATTAACAGCAGTGGTACATTATACTGGTGTCAGAGTAGTTCACTGGTGAATAAATTAACAGCAGTGGTACATTATACTGGTGTCGTAGTAGTTCACTGTGAATGAATTAACAGCAGTGGTACATTATACTGGTGTCAGAGTAGTTCACTGTGAATGAATTAACAGCAGTGGTACATTATACTGGTGTCGTAGTAGTCACTGTGAATGAATTAACAGCAGTGGTACATTATACTGGTGTCGTAGCAGTTCACTGGTGAATGAATTAACAGCAGTGGTACATTATACTGGTGTCGTAGTAGTTCACTGTGAATGAATTAACAGCAGTGGTACATTATACTGGTGTCGTAGTAGTTCACTGGTGAATGAATTAACAGCAGTGGTACATTATACTGGTGTCGTAGTAGTTCACTGGTGAATGAATTAACAGCAGTGGTACATTATACTGGTGTCGTAGTAGTTCACTGGTTAATGAATTAACAGCAGTGGTACATTATACTGGTGTCAGAGTAGTTCACTGGTGAATGAATTAACAGCAGTGGTACATTATACTGGTGTCGTAGTAGTTCACTGGTGAATGAATTAACAGCAGTGGTACATTATACTGGTGTCGTAGCAGTTCACTGGTTAATGAATTAACAGCAGTGGTACATTATACTGGTGTCAGAGTAGTTCACTGGTGAATGAATTAACAGCAGTGGTACATTATACTGGTGTCGTAGTAGTTCACTGGTTAATGAATTAACAGCAGTGGTACATTATACTGGTGTCGTAGCAGTTCACTGGTTAATGAATTAACAGCAGTGGTACATTATACTGGTGTCAGAGTAGTTCACTGGTGAATGAATTAACAGCAGTGGTACATTATACTGGTGTCAGAGTAGTTCACTGGTGAATGAATTAACAGCAGTGGTACATTATACTGGTGTCGTAGTAGTTCACTGGTTAATGAATTAACAGCAGTGGTACATTATACTGGTGTCGTAGCAGTTCACTGGTTAATGAATTAACAGCAGTGGTACATTATACTGGTGTCGTAGTAGTTCACTGGTGAATGAATTAACAGCAGTGGTACATTATACTGGTGTCAGAGTAGTTCACTGGTGAATGAATTAACAGCAGTGGTACATTATACTGGTGTCAGAGTAGTTCACTGGTGAATGAATTAACAGCAGTGGTACATTATACTGGTGTCAGAGTAGTTCACTGGTGAATGAATTAACAGCAGTGGTACATTATACTGGTGTCAGAGTAGTCAGGTTGTAGTCGTCTGATATTGTATAAGTCATAGAGGTGTAGGGGTGCTGAGCTTTTCATACCGGTAAAATACGTTGACTCTTTAAATCAATTCACTGAACCAGTAATATACTTTGACTCTTTAAATCAATTCACTGAACTGTGGTTGGCCCCACCCATCATCAAAATACTGTCTCAGGGTAGAAGTGCTCTAAGTGATTGAGGATCTGGTCCTTCCTGTCCATATATTTCTGAAAGATTAAAACTGATCCTAGATCAGCCCTTCCTACTCTGAGAATCTGTCAGTACGGTACCGAATCTGACCTCTTTCACTGGGTTCGTTTTTTTGTTTGTCCTGTCTTTCTTACATATCAATGTGAGTGCTGCTCTAAGCCAGTATCTGAAGTGACTAAATGTTCTCTACGGACTGACACCTGCCACGCGTCCCTGTCCAGGGGAATGCTTTGTATGCAGATATAAAACACGTGAAGGCATCTTATCTTTGAGTGGAATCACATTGTGGACAACCTGCTAGTCAAGTCAGTAGCCATGTCACAACCACTGGCACAGACAGGACAGGCCTGCTAGGCACATCAATCTGGGATGAGAGAGAGTGTGTGTGTGTGTGCGTGTGTGTGTGTGTGTGTGTGTGTGTGTGTGTGTGTGTGTGTGTGTGTGTGTGTGTGTGTGTGTGTGTGTGTGTGTGTGTGTGTGTGTGTGTGTGTGTGTGTGTGTGTGTGTGTGTTTTGTGACCTGAGCAGGCACTCATCTTCCAGTCAGTCTAGCCTGGATCAGACCCCAAGCTCTAGTCTGGAGCTCTCCCAGCCTCTCCCCTCTTCTCCCCTCCTCTCCCCTCTTCTCCTCTCCCCTTTCCTCCTCTCCCCTCCTCTCCTCTCCTCACCTCTCCCCTCCTCTCCTCACCTCTCCCCTCTTCTCCTCTCCCCTCCTCTCCCCTCTTCTCCTCTCCCTTCTTCTCCTCTCCTCTCTTCTCCTCTCCCATCCTCTCCCCTTTTCTCCTCTCCCCTCTTCTCCTCTCCTCTCCCCCCTTCTCCCCTCCTCTCCCCTCTTCTCCTCTCCCCTTTCCTCCTCTCCCCTCCTCTCCTCACCTCACCTCTCCCCTCCTCTCCTCACCTCTCCCCTCTTCTCCTCTCCCCTCCTCTCCCCTCTTCTCCTCTCCCCTCTTCTCCTCACCTCTCCCCTCTTCTCCTCTCCCCTCTTCTCCTCTCCCCTCTTCTCCTCTCCTCTCCCCTCCTCTCCTCACCCCAACTGTCCTCTCCTCACCTCTCCCCTCTTCTCCTCTCCCCTCCCCTCCCCTCTTCTCCTCTCCCCTCTTCTCCTCTCCTCTCCCCTGTTCTCCCAACCTTCTCCTCCTTTCCTCCTTTCCTCATCTCCTCTCCCCTCTTCTCTCCTCTCCCCTCTTCTCATCTTCCCTCCTCTCCTCCCCTCTTCTCCTCTCATCCTTTCCTACTCTCCCCTCCTTTCCTATCCCCTCTTCACATCTCCTTTCCTTTCTTATCCTCTCCCCTCCTCTTCTGTTCTCTCCCCTCCTTCCTGTTCTCTCCCCTCTTCTCCTCTCCCCTCTTCTATTTTCTCATCTCCTTTCCCCTCTTCTCCCCAACCCTCTCCTCTCCTCTCCTCTCCTCTCCTCTCCTCTCCTCTCCTCTCCTCTCCTCTCCTCTCCTCTCCTCTCCTCTCCTCTCCTCTCCTCTCCTCTCCTCTCCTCTCCTCTCCCCTCTTCCCCTCTTCCCTCCTTTCTTCTCCTCTCCCCTCACCTTTTCTCCTCTCTCATCTTCTTCTCTCTTCTCCTCTCTTCCTTTCCTCTGCTCATCTCCCCTCCTCTCCTGTTCTCTCCCCTCCTCTTCTTTCCCCTTCTTCTCCCCTCTTCTCCTCAACACACTTCTCATCTCCTCTCCTCCTTTCATCTCCTCTCACCTCCTCTCCTCCTCTCCTCTCCTCTCCTCTCCTCTCCTCTCCTCTCCTCTCCTCTCCTCTCCTTCTCCTCTCCTCTCCTCTCCTCTCCTCTCCTCTCCTCTCTCCTCCGTTCCTCTCCCCTCTTCTCCTCTTCCCTCCTTTCTTCTCCTCTCCCCTCACCTCTTCTCCTCTCTCATCTTCTTCTCTCTTCTCCTCTCTTCCTTTCCTCCGCTCATCTCCCCTCCTCTCCTGTTCTCTCCCTTCCTCTTCTTTCCCCTTCTTCTCCCCTCTTCTCCTCAACACACTTCTCATATCCTCTCCTCCTTTCCTCCTCTCATCTCCTCTCACCTCTTCTCCTCTCCCCTCCTCTCCCCTCCTCTCCCCTCTTCTCCTCTCCTCTCCCAACCTTCTCCTCCTTTCCTCATCTCCTCTCCCCTCTTATCTCCTCTCCCCTCTTCTCATCTTCCCTCCTTTCCTCCCCTCTTCTCCTCTCATCCTTTCCTACTCTCCCCTCCTCTCCTATCCCCTCTTCACATCTCCTTTCCTTTCTTATCCTCTCCCCTCCTCTTCTGTTCTCTCCCCTCATTCCTGTTCTCTCCCATCCTCTCCTGTTCTCTCCCCTCTTCTCCTCTCCCCTCTTCTATTTTCTCATCTCCTTTCCCCTCTTCTCCCCAACCCCCTTCTCCCCAACCCTCTCCTCTCCTCTCCTCTCCTCTCCTCTCCTCTCCTCTCCTCTCCTCTCCTCTCCTCTCCTCTCCTCTCCTCCTCTCCTCTCCTCTCCTCTCCTCTCCTCTCCTCTCCTCTCTCCTCCATTCCTCTCCCCTCTTCTCCTCTTCCCTCCTTTCTTCTCCTCTCCCTCACCTCTTCTCCTCTCTCATCATCTTCTCTCTTCTCCTCTCTTCCTTTCCTCCGCTCATCTCCCCTCCTCTCCTGTTCTCTCCCCTCCTCTTCTTTCCCCTTCTTCTCCCCTCTTCTCCTCAACACACTTCTCATATCCTCTCCTCCTTTCCTCCTCTCATCTCCTCTCCCCTCTTCTCCTCTCCTCCTTTCCTCCTCTCCTCTCATCTCTTCTCCTCTCTGCATCTCATTGATGTTAATTATCTCCTCAGACCTCTGATTGGGGGATTGCTGCTTGGGACCACTGGACCCCATCTAATTAATTACTAGCCTAAGACTCTCCCCTGTCTGTCACTAGTTGTTTTGGAGTGTCTCTTTATTGTGTTATTTTACACCAGGGGGCCCTTTGTTGGTTCTCAGGCACGATCTTGTAATCAGTAGTCCACAGAGAGTTGAGCTGCCAGTAGAGCCCTATCCATACCCTCAACGTTCAGGCCCCACACTATCCATACCCGAGACGTTCAGGCCCCACACTATCCATACCTGTGACGTTCAGGCCCCACACTATCCATACCTGTGACGTTCAGGCCCCACCCTATCCATACCTGTGACGTTCAGGCCCCACCCTATCCATACCCTCAACGTTCAGGCCCCACACTATCCATACCTGTGACGTTCAGGCCCCACCCTATCCATACCTGAGACGTTCAGGCCCCACCCTATCCATACCTGAGACGTTCAGGCCCCACCCTATCCATACCTGTGACGTTCAGGCCCCACCCTATCCATACCTGTGACGTTCAGGCCCCACCCTATCCATACCCTCAACGTTCAGGCCCCACACTATCCATACCTGTGACGTTCAGGCCCCACCCTATCCATACCAGTGACGTTCAGGCCCCATCCTATCCATACCCGTGATGTTCAGGCCCCACCCTATCCATACCAGTGACGTTCAGGCCCCACCCTACCCATACCCGTGACGTTCAGGCCCCACCCTACCCAGGCCCTCAACGTTCAGGCCCCACCCTATCCATACCCGTGATGTTCAGGCCCCACCCTACCCATACCCGTGACGTTCAGGCCCCACCCTACCCAGGCCCTCAACGTTCAGGCCCCACCCTATCCATACCCGTGATGTTCAGGCCCCACCCTACCTATACCCGTGACGTTCAGGCCCCACCCTATCCAGGCCCGCAACGTTCAGGCCCCACCCTATCCAGGCCCGCAACGTTCAGGCCCCACCCTACTCTTACCCGTGACGTTCAGGCCCCACCCTATAAACTATGACACAGAAAAAGCTGAGACACACACACAGCGCAGGTACATTACTGACAGAGACAGTGTCACCTGCCATGCATCATCTCACCTCTGTCAGCCCTTTGTTTGTCTTGTCTGTCTGTCTGTCTGTCTGTGACTGACACACTTTCCTGACATGTTTGTTGTTTTGTTCTTTGTGTTTCAGGTCATTAAACCCCCTCCTCCTCCCCCTGCTCCATTGCGGCCTCCACCACCTGTGAGTACAGCACGCACGCACACGCACACACACACACACACACACACACACACACACACACACACACACACACACACACACACACACACACACACACACACACACACACACACACACACACACACACACACACACGTGTCCGTGTCAGGTCCTCAGATAGGGACTCAGTGGAACAAGGCAGCCAGGGCTCGCATTTCATGCTCGCATAACCTAGTATTACATCATTACAACACTACAACATTACAACACTACAACATTACATCATTACAACATTACATCATTACAACATTACATCATTACATCATTACAATATTACATCATTACATCATTACACCATTACAACATAACATTACATCATTACAACATTACATCATTACAACACTACAACATTACATCATTACATCATTACATCATTACAACATAACATTCCATCATTACAACATTACATCATTACAACATCACAACATTACATCATTACAGTATTACATTACAACATTACAACATTACATTACATAATTACAACATTACACCATTACATCATTACAACATTACAACATTACAACATTACAACATTACAACATTACAACATTACAGTATTACATTACAACATTACAACATTACATTACATAATTACAACATTACACCATTACATCATTACAACATTACAACATTACAACATTACAACATTACAACATTACATTACATAATTACAACATTACATTACATAATTACAACATTACACCATTACATCATTACATCATTATAACATTACATCATTACAACATTACATCATTACAACATTACATAATTACAACATTACATCATTACACCATTACATCATTACAACATTACATCATTACATCATTACATCATTATAACATTACAACATTACATCATTACATCATTACATCATTATAACATTACAACATTACATCATTACATCATTACATCATTACACCATTACATCATTACACCATTACAACATTACATCATTACATCATTACATCATTATAACATTACAACATTACATAATTACAACATTACAACACTACAACATTACAACATTACATCATTACACCATTACATCATTACAACATTACATCATTACAACATTACATAATTACAACATTACATCATTACATCATTACATCATTACACCATTACATCATTACACCATTACAACATTACATCATTACATCATTACATCATTATAACATTACAACATTACATTACATAATTACAACATTACAACATTACAACATTACATAATTACAACATTACAACATTACATCATTACATCATTACAACATTACATCATTACACCATTACATCATTACACCATTACAACATTACAACATTACACCATTACATCATTACACCATTACAACATTACATCATTACATCATTACAACATTACAACATTACAACACTACAACACTACAACATTACAACATTACATAATTACAACATTATAACATTACAACATTACATTGCATAATTACAACATTACAACATTACAACACTACAACATTACATCATTACAACATTACAACATTACAACATTACAACACTACAACATTGCATCATTACAACATTACATCATTACAACATTATAACATTACAACATTACATTACATCATTACAACATTACAACACTACAACATTACATCATTACAACATTGCATCATTACAACATTACAACATTACAACACTACATCGTTACAACATTATAACATTACAACATTACATCACTACACCATTACATCATTACAACATTACAACATTACACCACTACAACATTACATCATTACATCATTACAACATTACATTACATAATTACAACATTATAACATTACAACATTACATTGCATAATTACAACATTACAACATTACAACATTACAACACTACAACATTACATCATTACAACAATACATCGTTACATAATTACAACATTACAACACTACAACATTACATCATTACAACATTACAACACTACAACATTACATCATTACAACAATACATCGTTACATCATTACAACATTACAACATTACAACATTACAACATTACATAATTACAACATTACATCATTACATCATTACATCATTACACCATTACATCATTACACCATTACAACATTACAACATTACAACATTACAACACTACAACATTACATCATTACAACATTGCATCATTACAACATTACATCATTACAACATTACAACATTACATCATTACAACAATACATCGTTACATAATTACAACATTACAGCATTACAACATTACATCATAACAAAATTACAACATAAACCATTACATCATTACAACATTACAACATTACATCATTACAACATTACATCATTACAACATTACAACATTGCATCATTACAACATTACATCATTACAACATTACAACATTACAACATTACAACATAAACCATTACATCATTACAACATTACATCATTACACCATTACAACATTACAACATTACAACATAAACCATTACATCATTACAACATTACATCATAACATTACAACATTACATCATTACAACATTACAGCATTACAACATTACATCATAACATTACATCATAACATTACATCATTACAACATTACATCATTACAACATTACATCATTACAACATTACATCATTACATCATTACAACATTACAACATTACATCATTACAACATTACATCATTACATCATTACAACATTACATCATTACACCATTACATCATTACATCATTATAACATTACATCATTACACCATTACATCATTACATCATTATAACATTACACCATTGTGTGCGGTCATCCGTTCCTGACCTGTTTGTACCTTTAGGAGCCAGAGGAGGATGACCATCTGCCCAAGAAGAAGTGGGCGACCGTGGACGCCTCGTACTATGGAGGGAGAGGAGCAGGAGGGATCAAACGCATGGAGGTTTGACTACTCTACAGTCGTTGTTCTGTGTGGTTCGTACTGTGTGGCTCAGTTGATAAAGCACGGTGCTTGCAAAGCCAAGAGTCGTGGGTTCGATTCCTGCTGCGGCCACCCATATGTAAATTGTATACACGCGTGACGTTAAAGTCGCTTTGGATAAAAACATCACCAGTATATTCAAAACATTATGAACACCTCTCTCCATGATATAGACTGACCAGGTGAAGCTATGATCCCTTATTGATGTCACTTGTTAATTCCACTTCAATCAGTGTACATGAAAGGGGAGGAGACGGGTTAAAGAAGTATTTTTAAGCCTTGAGACAATTGAGACATGGATTGTGTATGTGTGCCATTCAGAGAGTGAATAGGCAAGACAAAATATTTAAGTACCTTTGAACGGGGTATGGTAGTAGGTGCCAGGCGCACCGGTTTGTGTCAAGAACTGCAGCGCTGCTGGGTTTTTCACGCTCAACAGTTTCCTGTGTGTTTCAAGAATGGTCCACCACCCAAAGGACATCCAGCCATTTTGACACAACTGTGGGAAGCACTGGAGTCAACACGGGCCAGCATCCCTGTGGAACGAGGGCAAAAGGGGTTCTGAGGGCAAAAGGGGGTGCAACTCAATATTAGGAAGGTGTTCTTAATGTTTTGTACACTCAGTGTATATTATCTCAAACATCATGGGGCTGGTTTACTCACACAACCTGGATCTCCAGTCATCTGGTACCTAGCGGTGTGCCCAGAACAGAACAGACTAGCCAGCCGCCAGATGAGAACAAACTCAAACTCCACACTATACTCTAGCCTTGCCCGGCCGGCCTGTGACTCCAGGAAGATGTAAAGTAAAGCGAGTCTTCTTAGATTGTGTGTGTAGGCATCCCTCTCTCTCTCTCCCCATATCTCCATATCTCCCCCTCTCCCCATATCTCCATATCTCCCCCTCTCCCCATATCTAATAGATTGTGTGTGTAGGCATTATGTCGTCTCTGTCAGCTGCTGACGGCTCTGACATGACAGGTGCTGCCATCTCTCCTTCTCTCTCCTCTCAGCCTGGTTTTCTGAAGTCACAGGATGGATGAAGGATGGAGTACTGTCAGCTTGATGTATCTCTCCATATCGCCCCATATCTCCATGTCGCCCCATATCTCCATATCTCCCCCTCTCCCCATATCTCAATATCGCCCCCTCTCCCCATATCTCCATATATCCCCCTCTCCCCATATCTCCATATCTCCCCCTCTCCCCATATCTCCATATCTCCCCCTCTCCCCATATCGCCCCCTCTCCCCATATCTCCATATATCCCCCTCTCCCCATATCTCCATATCTCCCCCTCTCCCCATATCTCCATATCTCCCCCTCTCCCCATATCTCCATATCTCCCCCTCTCCCCATATCTCCCCCTCTCCCCATATCTCCATATCACCCCCTCTCCCCATATCTCCATATCTCCCCCTCTCCCCATATCTCCATATCTCCCCCTCTCCCCATATCTCCCCCTCTCCCCATATCTCCATATCTCCCCCTCTCCCCATATCTCCATATCTCCCCCTCTCCCCATATCTCCATATCTCCCCCTCTCCCCATATCTCCCCCTCTCCCCATATCTCCATATCCCCCCTCTTCCCATATCTCCATATCACCCCCTCTCCCCATATCTCCATATCCCCCCCTCTCCCCATATCTCCATATCTCCCCATATCTCCATATCTCCCCCTCTCCCCATATCTCCCTATCTCCCCCTCTCCCCAGATCTCCATATCTCCCCCTCTCCCCATATCTCCCCCTCTCCCCATATCTCCATATCACCCCCTCTCCCCATATCTCCATATCGCCCCCTCTCCCCATATCTCCATATCCCCCCTCTCCCCATATCTCCATATCCCCCCCTCTCCCCATATCTCCATATCTCCCCCTCTCCCCATATCTCCATATCCCCCCCTCTCCCCATATCTCCATATCTCCCCCTCTCCCCATATCTCCATATCCCCCCCTCTCCCCATATCTCCATATATCCCCCTCTCCCCATATCTCCCCCTCTCCCCATATCTCCATATCACCCCCTCTCCCCATATCTCCATATCTCCCCCTCTCCCCATATCTCCCCCTCTCTCCATCTCTCCCCATATCTCCATATCACCCCCTCTCCCCATATCTCCATATCTCCCCCTCTCCCCATATCTCCCCCTCTCTCCATCTCTCCCCATATCTCCCCCTCTCCCCATATCTCCATATCTCCCCCTCTCCCCATATCTCCCCCTCTCCCCATATCTCCATATCTCCCCCTCGCCCCATATCTCCCCCTCTCCCCATATCTCCATATCTCCCCCTCTCCCCATATCTCCATATCTCCCCCTCTCCCCATATCTCCCCCTCTCTCTATATCTCCATATCTCCCCCTCTCTCCATATCTCCATATCTCCCCCTCTCCCCATCTCTCTCCCTCTCTCCCCCTCTCCCCATCTCTCTCCCTCTCTCCCCCTCTCTCCATATCTCCATATCTCCCCTCTCTCCATATCTCCATATCTCCATCTCTTTCCCTCTCTCCCCCTCTCTCCCCCTCTCCCCATCTCTCCTTCTCTCTCCCTCTCTCCCCCTCTCCCCATCTCTCCTTCTCTTTCCCTCTCTCCCCCTCTCCCCATCTCTCCTTCTCTCTCCCTCTCTCCCCCTCTCCCCATCTCTCCTTCTCTCCCCCCTCTCCCCCTCTCCCCATCTCTCCTTCTCTCTCCCTCTCTCCCCCTGTCCACATCTCTCCTTCTCTCTCCCCCTGTCCACATCTCTCCTTCTCTCCCCCTCTCTCCCCCTCTCCCCATCTCTCCTTCTCTCCCCTCTCTCCTCCTCTCCCCATGTCTCCTTCTCTCCCCCTCTCTCCCCCTGTCCCCATATCTCCATCTCTCCTTCTCTCCCCCTCTCCCCATCTCTCTCCCCCTCTCTCCCCCTCTCCCCCTCTCTCCCCCTCTCCCCCTCTCTCCCCATCTCCCCCTCTCTCCCCCTCTCCCCATGTCTCCTTCTCTCCCCCTCTTTCCCCCTCTCCCCCTCTCCCCATCTCTCTTTCTCTCCCTCGCTCCCCCTCTCCCCATCTCTCCTTCTCTCCCCCTCTCTCCCCCTCTCCCCATCTCTCCTTCTCTCCCCTCTCTCCTCCTCTCCCCATGTCTCCTTCTCTCCCCCTCTCTCCCCCTGTCCCCATATCTCCATCTCTCCTTCTCTCCCCCTCTCCCCATCTCTCCTTCTCTCTCCCCCTCTCCCCATTTCTCCCCCTCTCCCCCTCTCTCCCCATCTCCCCCTCTCTCCCCCTCTCCCCATGTCTCCTTCTCTCCCCCTCTCTCCCCCTCTCCCCATCTCTCTTTCTCTCCCTCGCTCCCCCTCTCCCCATCTCTCCTTCTCTCCCCCTCTCCCCATGTCTCCTTCTCTCCCCCTCTCTCCCCCTCTCCCCCTTTGTACATCTTTCCCTCCTCCCTTCCAACTCCGGCACCTTAGCAGTTCTTTGTTCAGCTCACTGCTCGCTTGTTCGCTCCCTCTCTCCAAAACTAATAGATGCTAATAGATGCTAATAGATGTGTAAAGCTAATAGATGCAGTGTAAAGCTAATATATGCTAATAGATGCTAATAGATGGGTAAAGCTAATAGATGCAGTGTAAAGCTAATAGATGCTAATAGATGTGTAAAGCTAATAGATGGAGTGTAAAGCTAATAGATGCTAATAGATGTGCAAGGCTAATAGATGCAGTGTAAAGCTAATAGATGCAGTGTAAAGCTAATAGATGCAGTGTAAAGCTAATAGATGCAGTGTAAAGCTAATAGATGTGTAAAGCTAATAGATGCAGTGTACATCTAATAGATGTGTAAAGCTAACAGCTGCAGTGTAAAGCTAACAGATGCAGTGTAAAGCTAATAGATGCAGTGTAAAGCTAACAGATGCAGTGTAAAGCTAACAGATGCAGTGTAAAGCTAACAGATGTAGTGTAAAGCTAATAGATGCAGTGTAAAGCTAATAGATGCAGTGTAAAGCCAACACTCTCCCACTACCCTCTAATAGATGCTAATAGATGTGCAAAGCTAATAGATGCAGCTGAAAGCTAGTAGATGCTAATAGATGTGCAAAGCTAATAGATGCAGTGTAAAGCTAATAGATGCAGTGTAAAGCTAATAGATACTACCAAGCCCAGAGGAAGTTGGCGGGATAGCCTTAGGGGGGGAAACGATCGCACTTCCAACTTTCCCTACGATTGTTGAGGCTTTGTTCATGCTGCCACCGTCTCCATACAGTCCCCACTTCCCCTACCGTGTTGACGCAGAACACTCGTACAACCCTCGTACAACCCTCGTACAAGTGTGTTAACGTACAACCTGCAGTGTGTTGACGCAGAACGCTCGTACAACCTGCAGTGTGTTAACGTACAACATGCAGTGTGTTAACGTACAACCTGCAGTGTGTTAACGTACAACCTGCAGTGTGTTAACGTCCAACCTGCAGTGTGTTAACGTACAACATGCAGTGTGTTAACGTACAACCTGCAGTGTGTTGACGTACAACCTGCAGTGTGTTAACGTACAACCTGCAGTGTGTTGATGTACAACCTGCAGTGTGTTAACGTACAACCTGCAGTGTGTTAACGTACAACCTGCAGTGTGTTAACGTACAACCTGCAGTGTGTTGATGTACAACCTGCAGTGTGTTGATGTACAACCTGCAGTGTGTTAACGTACAACCTGCAGTGTGTTGATGTACAACCTGCAGTGTGCTGACGTACAACCTGAAGTGTGTTAACGTACAACCTGCAGTGTGTTGATGTACAACCTGCAGTGTGTTGATGTACAACCTGCAGTGTGTTAACGTACAACATGCAGTGTGTTGATGTACAACCTGCAGTGTGTTAACGTACAACCTGCAGTGTGTTAACGTCCAACCTGCAGTGTGTTGACGCACAACCTGCAGTGTGTTGATGTACAACCTGCAGTGTGTTGATGTACAACCTGCAGTGTGTTGACGTACAACCTGCAGTGTGTTGATGTACAACCTGCAGTGTGTTAACGTACAACCTGCAGTGTGTTAACGTGCAACCTGCAGTGTGTTAACGTACAACCTGCAGTGTGTTAACGTACAACCTGCAGTGTGTTAACGTACAACCTGCAGTGTGTTGACGTACAACCTGCAGTGTGTTGATGTACAACCTGCAGTGTGTTGATGTACAACCTGCAGTGTGTTAACGTACAACCTGCAGTGTGTTAACGTACAACCTGCAGTGTGTTGATGTACAACCTGCAGTGTGTTGACGTCCAACCTGCAGTGTGTTAACGTACAACCTGCAGTGTGTTAACGTACAACCTGCAGTGTGTTAACGTACAACCTGCAGTAGGTGATGTACAACCTGCAGTGTGTTGACGTACAACCTGCAGTGTGTTAACGTACAACCTGCAGTGTGTTAACGTACAACATGCAGTGTGTTGACGTACAACCTGCAGTGTGTTGACGTACAACCTGCAGTGTGTTGATGTACAACCTGCAGTGTGTTAACGTACAACCTGCAGTGTGTTGATGTACAACCTGCAGTGTGTTGATGTACAACCTGCAGTGTGTTAACGTACAACCTGCAGTGTGTTAACGTACAACCTGCAGTGTGTTGACGTACAACCTGCAGTGTGTTAACATACAACCTGCAGTGTGTTGATGTACAACCTGCAGTGTGTTAACGTACAACCTGCAGTGTGTTAACGTACAACCTGCAGTGTGTTGATGTACAACCTGCAGTGTGTTGATGTCCAACCTGCAGTGTGTTAACGTACAACCTGCAGTGTGTTGACGTACAACCTGCAGTGATAGAATGTACAAGCGATCTTTTATTTATCAGGGTTAATAGATATATGATGTGTGTGTGGTGTGTGTTATTCATCAGGGTAGATAGATATATGATGTGTGTGTGGTGTGTGTTATTCATCAGGGTAGATAGATATATGATGTGTGTGTGGAGGTGTGTGTTATTCATCAGGGTAGATAGATATATGATGTGTGTGTGGTGTGTGTTATTCATCAGGGTAGATAGATATATGATGTGTGTGTGGTGTGTGTTATTCATCAGGGTAGATAGATATATGATGTGTGTGTGGTGTGTGTTATTCATCAGGGTAGATAGATATATGATGTGTGTGTGGAGGTGTGTGTTATTCATCAGGGTTGATAGATATATGATGTGTGTGTGGTGTGTGTTATTCATCAGGGTAGATAGATATATGATGTGTGTGTGGTGTGTGTTATTCATCAGGGTTGATAGATATATGATGTGTGTGTGGTGTGTGTTATTCATCAGGGTAGATAGATATATGATGTGTGTGTGGAGGTGTGTGTTATTCATCAGGGTTGATAGATATATGATGTGTGTGTGGTGTGTGTTATTCATCAGGGTAGATAGATATATGATGTGTGTGTGGTGTGTGTTATTCATCAGGGTTGATAGATATATGATGTGTGTGTGGTGTGTGTTATTCATCAGGGTAGATAGATATATGATGTGTGTGTGGTGTGTGTTATTCATCAGGGTTGATAGATATATGATGTGTGTGTGGTGTGTGTTATTCATCAGGGTTGATAGATATATGATGTGTGTGTGGTGTGTGTTATTCATCAGGGTAGATAGATATATGATGTGTGTGTGGTGTGTGTTATTCATCAGGGTAGATAGATATATGATGTGTGTGTGGTGTGTGTTATTCATCAGGGTAGATAGATATATGATGTGTGTGTGGTGTGTGTTATTCATCAGGGTAGATAGATATATGATGTGTGTGTGGTGTGTGTTATTCATCAGGGTTGATAGATATATGATGTGTGTGTGGTGTGTGTTATTCATCAGGGTAGATAGATATATGATGTGTGTGTGGTGTGTGTTATTCATCAGGGTAGATAGATATATGATGTGTGTGTGGTGTGTGTTATTCATCAGGGTAGATAGATATATGATGTGTGTGTGGTGTGTGTTATTCATCAGGGTAGATAGATATATGATGTGTGTGTGGTGTGTGTTATTCATCAGGGTTGATAGATATATGATGTGTGTGTGGTGTGTGTTATTCATCAGGGTAGATAGATATATGATGTGTGTGTGGTGTGTGTTATTCATCAGGGTTGATAGATATATGATGTGTGTGTGGAGGTGTGTGTTTTTCCATGGGGAATGGGAGATCATAGGAAGCGGTCTCGTATTGTAGAAGCTAAACCTACAGCTTGAAGAGCGTGTCAATAATTAACCACTCACCTGTCTCCTGTCGGCGCCGGTGGGTTCTACCCGGCAACAGATGTGATGGATTTAATTAAAAACAGGATAAGCTTCAGAAACAAAAGGAAGGTGATGATGTAAATGAGAACAGTAAACACAACACACAACCTGCTAATTGATCATGGGTTATACGAAAAGGACAATGTATGTTTACTTTTCACAACGGTGCAATGTTTACAGAACGTTAACGGCAACATGATGTTGAACCTGAATTGACCTTCTGACCCCTGTCTGTTGTGTCCTGTCCAGGTGCGTTGGGGAGAGAAGGGCTCGACGGAGGAAGGGGCAAGGCTAGAGAAGGCTAAGAATGCTGTAGTGTCTGTTCCTGAGGAGGTGGAAGAGCCCATGATGCCCAGACGGGCCCCCAAACCCAAACCTACATACCAACAGCGCCAGGAGTCCAAATGGTATACCCCTATAAAGGTACGTTCAAGATGACGTCTGGAAATGGAACCCAATTCCCTTAACTCTCTTGTTTTGGTCAGAGCCTGATAAGGCCGAGTCGGTTGGAGAAGCTTCCGGAAGTTTGGGTGCATTATTGTTTTCACTTCACAGATTCTATACAGTAAATTACATTGTAATCGTGAAAGTTTGGATTCCAATACAATTGTTAATGACAGTATCTTTATTTTTACGTAAAATATATATGTTACCTTCAGAAAGTATTCACACCCGTTGACTTTCTCCACATTTTGTTGTGTTACAGCCTGAATTTAAAATGGATTGAAATTAGGTTTTGTGTCGCTGGCCTCTACACACGATAACCCATAATGTCAAAGTGGAATGATGTTTTTAGACATTTTTAAAAGCTGAAATGTCTTGTCTCAATCAGTATTCAACCTCTTTGTTATGGTAAGCCTAAACAAGTTCAGTAAAAATGTGCGTAACAAGTCATATAATAAGTTGCATGGACTCACTCTGTGTGTAATAATAGTGTTTAACATGATTTATGAATGACTATCTCATCTCTGTACCCAACACATACAATTATCTGTAAGGTCCCTCAGTCGAGCAGTGAATTTCAAACACAGATTCAACCACAAAGACCAGCGAGGTTCTCCAATGCCTCACAAAGAAGGTCACCTATTGGTAGATGGGAAACAATAAAGAAGAGCAGAGATTGAATATCCCATTGAGCATGGTGAAGTTATTTATTACACTTTGGATGGTGTATCAATACACCCAGTCACTACAAAGATACAGGCGTCCTTCTTCCTAACTCAGTTGCCGGAGAGGAAAGAAACCGCTCAGGGATTTCACCATGAGGCCAATGATGACTTTAAAACAGTTACTGTGATGGCTGTGATGTGAGAAAACTGAGGATGGATCAACGACATCGTAGTTACTCCACAATAATTACCTAAATGACAGAGTGAACAGAAGGAAGCCTGTACAGAATAAAAATATTCCAAAACATGCATCCTGTTTGCAACAAGGCACTAAAGCAGAACTGCAGAAAATGTAGCAAAGAAATCAACTTTATGTCCTGAATACAAAGCGTTATGTTTGGGGCAAATTCAACACAACACATCACTGAGTACAACTCTCCATATGTTCAAGTACGGTGGTGGCTGCATCATGTTATGGGTATGATTGTCATCCGCAAGGAATAGGGATTTTTTGTTGAGTTTTTTGGGGACAAAAAGAAACAGAATACAGCCAAGCACAGGCAAAATCCTAGAGGAAAACCTGGTTCAGTCTGCTTTCCAACAGACACTGGGACACAAATTCACCTTTCAGCAGGTCAATAACCTAAAACACAAGGCCAAATATACACTGGAGTTGCTTACCAAGACAACATTGAATATTCCTGAGTGGCCCAGTTACAGTTTTGACTTAACTCAGCTTTAAAATCTATGGCAAGACTTGAAAATGGCTGTCTAGCAATGATCAACAACCAACGTGACAGAGCTTGAAGAATAATGTGCAAATATTGAACAACCCAGGTATGCAAAGCTCTTAGAAACTTACCCAGAAAGACTCACAGCTGTAATCACTGCCATAAGGTGATTCTAAAACGTGTAGACTCAGGGGTGTGAAAACTGAGATATTCTGTATTTTTATTTTCAATACATTTGCAAACATTTCTAAAAAACACTTTTAAAGAAATTAAAACACTTTTTTTTTTATTCTTGGGTGTGTGGAATAAGTAAAGCGGGTTTGAATACTTTCTGAAGACACTGTAGATATGAATCAATGTTGTCTTGGTAAGTAACTCCAGTGTATATTTGGTGTTTTAGGTTATTGTCCACAGCTGTTTCTCTTCCTGTTTTCAGGGTCGACTGGATGCCCTGTGGGCATTGCTTCGCCAACAGTACCACAGAGTTTCTCTCATAAGACCGACCACTGCGGACAAGGTAAGAAACAACCGCTGATATTCTTAAACCCAAACCCAAACCCAAAACCAAAAAACCTCATGAAACCAGCTCGGAGGCGTACCGTGGCGTTTTAGTCCTTAAACCACGTTAGGGGCCAGTTTGCTTGACACAGATTAAACCTATGACAATCTCCATTGTGTGTTTTTCTTTGTCCAATATTAGGTTTAATCTTTGTCTGTGAAACCGGCCCTAGATGTACGACACAGCCAGGGTTGTGGGAGTCAGTTGTGTTAGTTTGCTAGTGCTCTGGAGGCAGGAAGTTGACTGGAACGTGTTGTTAGCATTGTGTTGTTGTTACCTAATGGGGATGAACAGCACGACAAAGCCTCACAGCAGCAGGATGTGTGAAAGGCAGGCAGCCCTACAGTATATGTTTGTGACTATACTGAACTACTCTCTCTCTCTCTCTCTCTCTCTCTCTCTCTCTCTCTCTCTCTCTCTCTCTCTCTCTCTCTCTCTCTCTCTCTCTCTCTCTCTCTCTCTCTCTCTCTCTCTCTCTCTCTCTCTCTCTCTCTCTCTCTCTCTCTCTCTCTCTCTCTCTCTGTCTCTCTCTCTCTGTCTCTCTCTCTCTCTTTCTTACTTTCTCTCTCTCTCTCTCTCTCTCTCTCTTACTCTCTCTCTCTCTCTCTCTCGCTCTCTCTCTCTCTCTCTCTCACACACACACTCTCTCTCTCTCTCTTACTCTCTCTCTCTCTCTCTTACTCTCAGTCTCTCTCGCTCTCTCTTACTCTCTCTCTCTCTTACTCTCTCTCTCTCTCTTACTCTCTCTCTCTCTCTCTCTCTCTTACTCTCAGTCTCTCTCTCTCTTTCTCTCTCTCTTACTCTCTCTCTCTCTCTCTCTCTCTCTCCCTTTCTCTTGCTCTCTCTTTCTCTATTTCTCTCACTCTCTCTTTCTCTCTCTCTCTCTTAGTGTCTCTCTCTCTCGCTTATAAGAACAAGGTTTTTCAGGCCCGTAAGTCAGCAGCAAGGCAGCCAATAGCAGTAACTGTATAAATGTGCAGAATATACTCCAAAGTTGCTGAGTTTATCAACCCTGGTGCCTCTCAACCTCTCAGTACTGGAGGAGGAGGTTTCACCTCCCAATGCATGACTAACTTCAGGTCAAGTGTTTGTTTAAGACAAGGTGGTGATGTCACTTAAGTAGATAAATATAAACACGTTGTCTTTGGGTTTACTGGCAATAGTGATTGTGTGTGTGTGTGGTGTGTGTGTGTGTGTGTATGTGTGTGGTGTGTGTGTGTGGTGTGAGTATGTGTGTGGTGTGTGTGTATGTGTGGTGTGTGTGTGTGTGTACGTGTGTGGTGTGAGTGTGTGTGTATAGTGTGTGTGTGGTGTGAGTGTGTGTGTGTGGTGTGAGTGTGTGTGTGGTGTGTGTGTGTGTGGTGTGTGTGATTGTGTGTGTGGTGTGTGTGTGTGTACGTGTGTGGTGTGTGTGTGTGGTTTGAGTGTGCGTGTGGTGTGAGTGTGTGTGTGGTGTGTGTGAGTGTGTGTGTGGTGTGTGTGTGTGTGTACGTGTGTGGTGTGTGTGTGTGTGGTTTGAGTGTGTGTGTGGTGTGTGTGTGAGTGTGTGTGTGGTGTGGTGTGTGTGAGTGTGTGGTTTGAGTGTGCGTGTGGTGTGAGTGTGTGTGTGGTGTGTGTGAGTGTGTGTGTGGTGTGTGTGTGTGTGTACGTGTGTGGTGTGTGTGTGTGTGGTGTGAGTGTGTGTGTGGTGTGGTGTGAGTGTGTGTGTGGTGTGTGTGTGTGTGTGTGGTGTGTGTGTGAGTGTGTGTGTGGTGTGTGTGTGGTGTGTGTGTGTGTGTGTGTTTACTGTGTCGAAAAAAGAAAGAATGAAAATATCTCCTGTACATGTGCTCGGTCCTCTTCCTGGTTGTATGACTAAATGGAACAAAGTGGTTGCTAACCAAGCCACATCCTGGTGACGAGTTTCCATCAGTAACCAGACGGGCAGAAAGGCAGACAGACATGAGAGGACTGCAGCCGCTCTCTGTCCCTCCCTTGTGTCCTTTCAGACGCCAAAACCCAGAGCTGTCTTGATAATTCCTTGATCAGGTCTGTGGCAAGGTGCGACCATTAGTTATCAAAGCCTAAGGAGGGAGTCCCTGGCCAACCGGTGCCAGGCAGGGGAGAGAGGGAGGAGGGCAGGCAGCCGGACTGAAGCAAAGTGGGCCACCACGGTGCACAGAGGAGAGGAGTGGAGCAAAGAGGGGAGGTAGGGGATGGAAGGAGAGGAGGAGGAAGGGAGGACGAGAGGGGGCGGTGGTATTTGATGGTGGACAGGAAGCCCCCGGGGTCATGAATGTTTTAGCAGGCTGATCGGCAGCGTCGGGTTACAAGGACTCCTACAGGTGTAAGGAAGCAGGTTGTCTGTTCAGCATTGGGGACCCCAGGGTCTCTCCCTACATCCCTCCTTCCCTGAGCCCCGCGAGCCAGGCTGCTGCATCATCAGCAGATGTAGTGAAGAGAGAGAGGGGTTGACGGGGAGGAGAAAGAGACACAGTGGGTTGAGGGGAACTGAGGGAGAAACGGAACAGCTAGTTTTTTGGTCTCACATTTAGCGCCTGAGGGCGTGCAACACCAAAGGTAGAGCGGGGGTTGGCCACAGCTGTGGTGCGGCTCTCGCCCCGGGGCAGGGGCGCAGAGATCTGATGTGGTTTGACTGTGTTGTCGTGGAGACCGGGGAGACAGGGAGCCACTTCAGAGCCAAGTTAGCAACCCAACATCTGCCGCTAAGTTTTAGCCCTGCTAGGGATCCACTGGGGACAACAGGTAGATAAAGAGAGAGATGGGGAGAAGGATGGAGGGAGGAAGAGGGAAAGATGGAGGGAGGGAGGGAGGGAGGGAGGGAGGGAGGGAGGGAGGGAGGGAGGGAGGGAGGGAGGGAGGGAGGGAGGTTGGAGGAAAATATGTTGAACCAACATGTATAAACACTGTGACTGTAGCAGGCCTCAACATGTATAAACACTGTGACTAGCAGCAGGCCTCAACATGTATAAACACTGTGACTAACAGCAGGCCTCAACATGTATAAACACTGTGACTAACAGCAGGCCTCAACATGTATAAACACTGTGACTAGTAGCAGGCCTCAACATGTATAAACACTGTGACTAGTAGCAGGCCTCATCATGTATAAACACTGTGACTAGTAGCAGGCCTCATCATGTATAAACTGTGACTAGTAGCAGGCCTCAACATGTATAAACACTGTGACTAGCAGCAGGCCTCAACATGTATAAACACTGTGACTAGCAGCAGGCCTCAACATGTATAAACACTGTGACTAACAGCAGGCCTCAACATGTATAAACACTGTGACTAGTAGCAGGCCTCAACATGTATAAACACTGTGACTAGTAGCAGGCCTCAACATGTATAAACACTGTGACTAGTAGCAGGCCTCAACATGTATAAACACTGTGACTAGTAGCAGGCCTCAACATGTATAAACACTGTGACTAGTAGCAGGACTCAACATGTATAAACACTGTGACTAGTAGCAGGCCTCAACATGTATAAACACTGTGACTAGTAGCAGGCCTCAACATGTATAAACACTGTGACTAGTAGCAGGCCTCAACATGTATAAACACTGTGACTAGTAGCAGGACTCAACATGTATAAACCCTGTGACTAGTAGCAGGCCTCAACATGTATAAACACTGTGACTAGCAGCAGGCCTCAACATGTATAAACACTGTGACTAGTAGCAGGCCTCATCATGTATAAACACTGTGACTAGTAGCAGGCCTCAACATGTATAAACACTGTGACTAGCAGCAGGCCTCAACATGTATAAACACTGTGACTAGTAGCAGGCCTCAACATGTATAAACACTGTGACTAGTAGCAGGCCTCAACATGTATAAACACTGTGACTAGCAGCAGGCCTCAACATGTATAAACACTGTGACTAGCAGCAGGCCTCAACATGTATAAACACTGTGACTAGTAGCAGGCCTCAACATGTATAAACACTGTGACTAGCAGCAGGCCTCAACATGTATAAACACTGTGACTAGTAGCAGGCCTCAACATGTATAAACACTGTGACTAGCAGCAGGCCTCAACATGTATAAACACTGTGACTAGCAGCAGGCCTCAACATGTATAAACACTGTGACTAGCAGCAGGCCTCAACATGTATAAACCCTGTGACTAGTAGCAGGCCTCATCATGTATAAACACTGTGACTAGTAGCAGGCCTCAACATGTATAAACACTGTGACTAGCAGCAGGCCTCATCATGTATAAACACAAGGGAGGTCTACACCTGTTGTATTCAGCATTTCACTGTGAGGTATACTACACCTGTTGTATTCAGCATTTCACTGTGAGGTCTACTACACCTGTTGTATTCAGAATTTCACTGTAAGGTCTACTACACCTGTTGTATTCGGCATTTCACTGTAAGGTCTACTACACCTGTTGTATTCAGCATTTCACTGTAAGGTCTACCTACACCTGTTGTATTCAGCATTTCACTGTAAGGTCTACTACACCTGTTGTATTCGGCATTTCACTGTGAGGTCTACTACACCTGTTGTATTCAGCATTTCACTGTGAGGTCTACTACACCTGTTGTATTCAGCATTTCACTGTAAGGTCTACCTGTTGTATTCGGCATTTCACTGCAAGGTCTACTACACCTGTTGTATTCAGCATTTCACTGTGAGGTCTACTACACCTGTTGTATTCAGCATTTCACTGTAAGGTCTACCTGTTGTATTCGGCATTTCACTGCAAGGTCTACTAAACCTGTTGTATTCGGCATTTCACTGCAAGGTCTACTACACCTGTTGTATTCGGCATTTCACTGCAAGGTCTACTACACCTGTTGTATTCAGCATTTCACTGCAAGGTCTACACCTGTTGTATTCGGCGCATGTGACTAATACGATTTGATTTGAGATTCTTGCTAAGTATGTTTTGAATAAACTCAGGGAAGGTGAGGAACGTTTTCGTATTTTGGATTTGGTTTGAAGGTTTTCTTTATTAATCCGTTTTCATAAAAATCTGTAAAATAAATCAGACGGGAGGAAGGTAACAGGAAGCTTTACAGCACATCTCTCGCCTACTCTGAGCTAGGGATCTGGCCATTGTTCAAGAAGTATAATGTCACTTTAGCGTTTCCCCTTAATACATTAAAGCCTATTAAATCATGGCACTCATACCTTATTAGCTGCAGTGCTACAGACAGACAGCCGGTCTGCTTAGGGCAGGCTTGTAATGAGGTGGAAATACAGACCCGTGTTCGAACAGCAGTGGACCTGGGCCTTCTCTTTCTCCCTGTGTGTGTCTCTCTCTCTCTCCTCTTTCTCCCTGTGTGTGTCTCTCTCTCCTCTCTCTCTCTCTCTCTCTCTCTCTCTCTCTCTCTCTCTCTCTCTCTCTCTCTCTCTCTCTCTCTCTCTCTCTCTCTCTCTCTCTCTCTCTCTCTCTCTCTCTCTCTCTCACTGTCTCACTGTCTCACTGTCCCCCCTCACCCTCTGTCCCCCCTCTCTCTCTCCCTCACTCAATCCTGTCTCTCTCCTCTCTGTGTTTAACTGTCTCCTCTCGTCTGCCCTGCTCTGACAGTGTCTTAATTTAACAGCCATCGGTCACGTCGTGAACACTGCTCTGGGGCCTGTTTAGTTAAGTGACTGAGATCACAGGAACAAGAAGAGGGGGGGGGGTGAGACTGAGGAGGAGGAGGAGGAGGGAGGACAGGGACTCTTCAAGAAAGCATACCATCAGATGGATGGAGGGAGCAAGGGAGGGAGGAAGGAGGAGGAGGAGGGAAATTTGTTATGCCGGCTTAGGAACTCCTTTTGCCAAACTCTTCTGGAAAGAAATCCAGACAGAGGGAGAGAGAGGGAGAGAGGGAGGGAGAGAGAGAGGGAGAGAGAGAGGGAGAGGGTGGGAGAGAGAGGGAGGGAGGGAAGGGAAGGAACGAGACATGAGACAGGGTGGTACTCTATGTTGACTCAGGGCAGGCTAAGTAGCACCCGGGTTATTAAGCATGGCATACTGTAGCCTGGCTTGGCATGGCTTGGCATGGCTTGGTTGTTCCCCGAAGTCCCAGTCATGGACACGGCCAGGCTTATGGCCCTGTATCACTCTGTCTGCAGCACAGACTAGTGCTGTGACTCTCTCTTACCAGACAGGACTGGATCAGGCTTGAGAGAGCCAGCCGCAGAGACTGTTTGTTTGTGTCCAGAGATGCCAAGTGAGTCACTATAGCAGACTGGCTGATGGACAGGAGTTACAACACAGGCCATTAGGAGTCCAACAGGGGCACGTTCAGCAGGACTGATGGAGACGGGAATTTTAATGGATTCCAATCAATTCAATAGCATTTTAATGCTACTTGTGTTATACAGAATATTCAGATCAGGTGTTTGTTTCCACCTGTAAATATAGCATTACTATTGGCCTGGACCTTGGCACACCACTGACATGTCCTGTTACATCAAATGTACTACCGTTTTACACCAAAAGGCCTAGATAAGAGGGATAAATAATCTGTCAGTAGAGATGATATTTAAAAGGAGATCTGAGAGCATGACATTAACTCATTAACATGTTCATTGGAATTCAACCAAAGCATCAGGAACAATGAAGCGTTTTAAAACGCCACAGAAACGTTGTTTATCGTTTCACTTTTTTTGACCCCCTTGTTTTTTCAAAGTGGTAGCCATCTTGTTCTTCTGTCTATCCACAGAACATCCATTGAAACAGACTTAGAGGTGAACAACAGCACAAATAACCCCCATGTAAATAATCACTTTACATACTTCTAGATGTTTCCCCTCCGTCCCCCTCACTCTGGGAGAAGGGGGTGGTGCGGACAATCTTGGGATGCCACAGCTGACGGGGGAACGGGGGGACGGGGGGACAGGAGGGGGGGATGGGAGGGGGGGAGGGGGGGGACAATAGAGTGGGTGTGTTGCTTGCAAGCTAGCGTGGACTAGTGGTTTTGCCGGGTGTGACAGGCGGTCGGTCGCTCTCCTCTCGTCTCACTCCTGCTCCCTCATTAGTGCTATCAGTGGACAGGGTTTGTTAAGCCTAACGAGCCTAACGAGCCTAACGAGCCTAACGAACCTAACGAGCCTAACGAGCGGTAAGTAGCTGTGACGCCATTCAGCCACTGCTCCACCACTAGAGAAGTGACAGCCACTTTAAACCCACCACCCCATGCTGTCACCACTGCACCGCCATCACGGCCCAGATCCACAGACTGATAGCCGATCGGCTCGCCCCACCCGGCCCGGGCCAGCTCCGGCTCTCTGTCTCTCTCTCTCTCTCCTAACCAGATTAGTTGCTGCTATATTAACCGGGGGAAAGTAGGGCAGATGTCTGTTGGTCCGTGCATAAGGCTGGTTGTAAATGTGAAAATGGTCTGCAGTGTTAGTTAATCTGGTGGGGCTGGGATACCCCTTAAACAGGCACCCCCCCCACGCAGGCAGACACACACATACACCCGGCTGGTAACAGGATTAACAACGGGGGCTCTGTCTGTATGTTAGAGCTGGCCTGGACAGGGTGGCGATGGGGTAGGAGGTAGCCTGTCTGTATGTTAGAGCCGGCCTGGACAGGGTGGCGATGGGGTAGGAGGTAGCCTGTCTGTATGTTAGAGCTGGCCTGGACAATGTGGCGATGGGGTAGGAGGTAGCCTGTCTGTATGTTAGAGCCGGCCTGGACAGGGTGGCGATGGGGTAGGAGGTAGCCTGTCTGTATGTTAGAGCCGGCCTGGACAGGGTGGCGATGGGGTAGGAGGTAGCCTGTCTGTATGTTAGAGCTGGACTGGACAATGTGGCGATGGGGTAGGAGGTAGCCTGTCTGTATGTTAGAGCTGGACTGGACAGGGTGGCGATGGGGTAGGAGGTAGCCTGTCTGTATGTTAGAGCTGGACTGGACAATGTGGCGATGGGGTAGGAGGTAGCCTGTCTGTATGTTAGAGCTGGACTGGACAGGGTGGTGATGGGGTAGGAGGTAGCCTGTCTGTATGTTAGAGCTGGCCTGGACAGGGTGGCGATGGGGTAGGAGGTAGCCTGTCTGTATGTTAGAGCTGGACTGGACAATGTGGCGATGGGGTAGGAGGTAGCCTGTCTGTATGTTAGAGCTGGACTGGACAGGGTGGTGATGGGGTAGAAGGTAGCCTGTCTGTATGTTAGAGCTGGACTGGACAGGGTGGTGATGGGGTAGGAGGTAGCCTGTCTGCATGTTAGAGCTGGACTGGACAGGACAGGGTGGCGATGGGGTAGGAGGTAGCCTGTCTGTATGTTAGAGCTGGCCTGGACAGGGTGGCGATGGGGTAGGAGGTAGCCTGTGTATGTTAGAGCTGGCCTGGACAGGGTGACGATGGGGTAGGAGGTAGCCTGTCTGTATGTTAGAGCTGGACTGGACAATGTGACGATGGGGTAGGAGGTAGCCTGTCTGTATGTTAGAGCTGGACTGGACAATGTGGCGATGGGGTAGGAGGTAGCCTGTCTGTATGTTAGAGCTGGACTGGACAGGGTGGCGATGGGGTAGGAGGTAGCCTGTCTATATGTTAGAGCTGGCCTGGACAGGGTGGCGATGGGGTAGGAGGTAGCCTGTCTGTATGTTAGAGCTGGACTGGACAGGGTGGCGATGGGGTAGGAGGTAGCCTGTCTGTATGTTAGAGCTGGCCTGGACAGGGTGGCGATGGGGTAGGAGGTAGCCTGTGTATGTTAGAGCTGGCCTGGACAGGGTGACGATGGGGTAGGAGGTAGCCTGTCTGTATGTTAGAGCTGGACTGGACAATGTGACGATGGGGTAGGAGGTAGCCTGTCTGTATGTTAGAGCTGGACTGGACAATGTGGCGATGGGGTAGGAGGTAGCCTGTCTGTATGTTAGAGCTGGACTGGACAGGGTGGTGATGGGGTAGGAGGTAGCCTGTCTGTATGTTAGAGCTGGACTGGACAATGTGACGATGGGGTAGGAGGTAGCCTGTCTGTATGTTAGAGCTGGACTGGACAATGTGGCGATGGGGTAGGAGGTAGCCTGTCTGTATGTTAGAGCTGGACTGGACAGGGTGGCGATGGGGTAGGAGGTAGCCTGTCTATATGTTAGAGCTGGCCTGGACAGGGTGGCGATGGGGTAGGAGGTAGCCTGTCTGTATGTTAGAGCTGGCCTGGACAGGGTGGCGATGGGGTAGGAGGTAGCCTGTCTGTATGTTAGAGCCGGCCTGGACAGGGTGGTGATGGGGTAGGAGGTAGCCTGTCTGTATGTTAGAGCTGGACTGGACAATGTGACGATGGGGTAGGAGGTAGCCTGTCTGTATGTTAGAGCTGGACTGGACAATGTGGCGATGGGGTAGGAGGTAGCCTGTCTGTATGTTAGAGCTGGACTGGACAGGGTGGCGATGGGGTAGGAGGTAGCCTGTCTATATGTTAGAGCTGGCCTGGACAGGGTGGTGATGGGGTAGGAGGTAGCCTGTCTGTATGTTAGAGCTGGACTGGACAGGGTGGCGATGGGGTAGGAGGTAGCCTGTCTGTATGTTAGAGCTGGCCTGGACAGGGTGGCGATGGGGTAGGAGGTAGCCTGTGTATGTTAGAGCTGGCTTGGACAGGGTGACGATGGGGTAGGAGGTAGCCTGTCTTTATGTTAGAGCTGGACTGGACAGGGTGGCGATGGGGTAGGAGGTAGCCTGTCTATATGTTAGAGCTGGCCTGGACAGGGTGGCGATGGGGTAGGAGGTAGCCTGTCTGTATGTTAGAGCTGGCCTGGACAGGGTGGCGATGGGGTAGGAGGTAGCCTGTCTGTATGTTAGAGCCGGCCTGGACAGGGTGGTGATGGGGTAGGAGGTAGCCTGTGTATGTTAGAGCTGGCCTGGACAGGGTGGTGATGGGGTAGGAGGTAGCCTGTCTGTATGTTAGAGCTGGCCTGGACAGGGTGGCGATGGGGTAGGAGGTAGCCTGTCTGTATGTTAGAGCTGGCCTGGACAGGGTGGCGATGGGGTAGGAGGTAGCCTGTCTGTATGTTAGAGCTGGCCTGGACAGGGTGGTGATGGGGTAGGAGGTAGCCTGTGTGTGGGTGTCTGGTCTGGTCTGGTCCGGGCTTCAATATCTGCATTGGTTTTAGGCTGGGTTTCTGTATAACCACTTTGTGACATCTGTTGATGTAAAAAGGGCTTCATAAATACATTTGATTGATTGATTGATAGAAGAGAGAAGAAAGAAGAAGAGAGAATGTGATGGACTGAGAGAGAGATAAGAGACAAAGATATGGCCCATAATTCATAGTTTCTTGAGTCATTAGATTCTTTATAGAATCTTTATAAAACCCTTACGATTTTATGAGAATAAATAAAATATTTGTTGACAGGAAATAAATATTTCTAGTTGATTGTGCCTGTATTGTGTGAAGAGGCAAACATGGCGTATAATGGGCATTAAATAGAGGACAAAAGCTGTTCATCAGATGTGGATATCAGCTCAGGACCATTTTAATATCTCGTCATGTCTTGTGTCTGCTTTTGAAGATTCCAGCTTCTTTTCTAAATCAATTTCATTCTCCAGATCAAAGCTTTATTTTTCATCAACTTTGTCCTAAATCCAATCCATTTCAAACGTGCAGTATAGTATTTTTATATTCTTATGTATTGCATTATTTTCTTGTGTTTTATCTCAGAGGGAGTGTTTTCAGAACATGTTGTTCTTGT